>NC_084510.1:10689770-10954770 GCF_024500385.1 Phyllopteryx taeniolatus
GACAGAGCAATTGAGAAGACAGGTTAAATGTCTTGAATGATTATTTTAACCTTGTTCTCTTCCACTGTAGTTTGAAAATGTGAAGTGTCAGGCGAAAAGATGTTGCGTGAGGTTAATTAGTTCAAAGGGAGACATTTCAACAGGTAAATTGATTCAAAATTAAATGTGGTTGGTAATTCAGACGTACTGTAGTTAAGATGATCATTGAGGTAATGGCTAATTAATGGACTTTTCTGTTGTTCGGATTAATGGGAGAGCAACGCATGCATTGATGTTTCACCATTTCCTGTGAAAGCTACTTTTTAATGTAACATAAATCCATTTTGCTGTCTGATGTCACTTTATTGCCACCTTGTATCAGCTCGATGACCTATTTCGATCTAAACGAAAAAATAACATAAACATCACATGCTAACCTGGGTAAAAGCATTTTGTCTTTGACTCAAGAACCAGAACTTCAGCAGGAAGTGAACGCCCACAGCGGTAGCCTAATGTGCGAGACTAAATAACTGCTCTGCAACCCCCACTTCTTTCCTTTTTGGACAGTGCAACCTGATAATGACAAGAAAGTGCATAATGGGTCAAATTGAACCAGCAGTGTAGTGAAGCAGCAGGGATAATAATCTTGCTGTTCCTGCGGGAAAAGCTGCATTTAACAGGTTGTCAAAATGACAGTATGGTGAGACCTTCTCACCAGGAACATGTCTTGGAGATGTCTCCAGACAATGTCAAAACCAATTCACCTGGAAGTCGCTGAAGTATTGTAGACCCATACACAGTATGTGTGTGTGTGTATGTGTATATATGTGTATATATATATATATATATTTAAATAAATATATAACATACGTGCCCTGCGATTGGCTGGCGACCAGTTCAGGGTGTACCCCGCCTCTCGCCCGAAGATAGCTGGGATAGGCTCCAGCACGCCCGCAACCATAGTGAGGATAAGCGGTACAGAAAATGGATGGATATAACGTGTTTTTTAAAATACGGAGATGGAAAGTAGACTGAATGGCTACAAACAGCGAGACATCGGTTTCCATGCGACAGCAAAGATTTCTAGCGGCCTGCCGCAGGAGCTAGTGAATGGTAAATGGACTGCACTTATATAGCGCTTTATCTACACTTTATCACAGTGCCCAAGCGCTTTACAAAGCCTCACATTCACCCATTCCCACACACATTCATACATCCCATGTAAGGCGCTGCCAAGCCGAGTGGGGAGCAAATCAGGGTTCAGTGTCTTGCCCAAGGACACTTCAATATGCGGACAGTTGGAGCCGGGATTCAAACCAGCGATCCTTCGGTCAGTGTACGACCCGCTCTACCAACTGAGCCACTGCCTATTAAGGCACAGCAGTCATTGAAGCGTTTCTGTGTTCATCACAGTCTGGTTTGGTGCTGCTACAAAGAAGGACAAAATCAGACTGCAACAGACTGCTGAATAAATTATCAGTACCCACCTGACCACTCTTGAGGACTTGGGCGCTGCCAGAACTAAAGCAAGGGCATGCAACATCCTCTTGGACTCTCCACGTCCGGGTCATTAGCTACAGTAGTCCAGCTCCTTCCCTCAGGTAGGGGCTATCGAAAAATGCAAACTAAAACCAGCAGACACTCCAACAGCTTCTTCCCTCTTGCCATCAACCTCTTAAACAGTTGACTTACAATTTCATTGTAACATGCTGTCAATTTTGCACATCTCTGTCAGGACACTTATCACGCTGCACTACTAGACAGGCAAGTCTCAAGTCGAGACATACAAGTCCCGAGTCAAGTCGCAAGTCCTACACTTGGAGTTTCGAGTCCTTTCGAGTCATTTTACCAACAAAATAAAAATATATTGTGACTACTTTGTCATTGCAAAGTTGGTAACTAGCAGCCCACTTGGGCAATTAGGAATCTTCTGGAAAGCAGGCTCCGTCTCTGTTGGGGATTGGTGGATACTAGGAAACCAGAAGCTCTGCGGGTAAGACTGATGTAAGATTTCAGAGCGGGGAAAAAAGCTACCACCTCTGTTCCCCGGGAGACCTTGTTTACCAGCTCCCATTCTTCCCTTCTACTTCCTTCCCTCAGCTGTTCATTTTCTATAATGAATCACACCTGTCAGTTAACTCTGTGGCATTTTATTGTTCACATTTAGCTCCCAGGTGAGACATGCTCACAAACAAATGTGTGAGCTTGTTGGAATGCTTAAAACAATCAAAAACTGGCATTATTATTTTTTTTTCCTCAATCACATCCTATTTACCACTCATGAGAAACATTGTATTTAGGGTTTGATTGTCCACACCGCTTTCTCACTTGTGTTATCAAGACTTGCTTGTCAAGAAGTCCATAATTTGCTTACATTACTAAAAATATGCATGTCGAGTGTACTGTTGATCTTTAGGGACTTCCGTTTCCTCCCACAACTGCTCTTCACACTATCCAGGGAGAACAGAACACACGTCAACAGAAGGCAGTCATTTTTAGTGGAATTCTTTTGAGGCCCACATTAGAAAAAGATCACTGCAGTTTCCCATTGACAAACCGAGTCCTTATTCAGACCACTGTGAACATGCTTGAAGCTAACTGTGGCTGAAATGTTTCAACTCTGCTGCGCTTCTCTCACACTGTCACTGGCATCTAGACACCCGTGTGGAGCGGCTGCCGTGGCAACCTTACTAGTTTGCTGAAGGGTAACTCAGCAACGCAGAGGTTAATAGTTGCGAGTTGTTTTGGGTTTTGGTGTCTGCACTCTTGATTTGCAGCTTCCTGTGATTTTCCTTTTAAACATGTCCTATTGATTTCCCTGAGACGCCACCTAAAGCCGCTTTTCAAATCAGTAATGTGGAAATGCGTTTGGCTTTGTCTCTCTTTATCCTTGCTCCAGTCAATATAAAACAGCAAGATATTAGATACCCTCCGTGTGCAGACCATTACGAATAGAAGCATAGTGCAATGTAATACATTTATCACTGATGCGTAGCAAAAATCTTTGGACCTAATATTTGATTCAGCTACTGAACCTTAGTCCCAATTAGACCTATTTACCACTCTAATTGACTTCTTTGGTCTCTGAGTTTCAGGGTTTTCCATTTCCCATATGGTGCTCCTTCAGTCACCGTAGTCGTCATAGCAACGCCACATGAAAACTGCTGTGATGTCAACCTTCGCAAGATACAAAGGAGCATCTTCCATTTGACAGAGAGTTTGTTGTTCTAAACATAGAAGTGCTAATAATAGTTTTGTAAGATATCAAATCTGACTCATTTGACAAGTTTTAATTTCATTCTTCATTAAAGGCCACACTGAAAGTACAATATGTGCTGTACTGAAGGTTCTTTGTTTGCGATTAAACATCATGGGAAGAAAGGAGCAAACAGCTGGTTGCAGTTATTTATATCTCTGCCTCACACTTTTCTAAAGAACGTTTCAGAAAGTGTATTTTAAAACTTTTTTTAAATCATTAACGAGTGTACCATCAGCAACATACAGTATAGAAAAGTGATTTCCCCCAGTGGTGAACTGCAATGTGGTAAAATATATATCTGAACCAATATAAGAAGTGCCTCTAAAATCTTGCCTTTATAGATGACTTTTGGATTGATGCTGTAATTTACGTAACTTAAAACTCTCTTTGATTCATAAAACGTGCCTAAACAAAACTAGAATGATATGTTTTGGTTTATTTGCGAATATGTGAAGCACACTGATTAGCATGTCTGCCTCACAGTTCTGGGTTTGAATCTCAGCTCGGGCCCTCCTGTGTGGAGTTTGAATTTTGTCAAATTCCAAAAAGGCTCATTGAAGACTGAATTGTCCTTAGTTGTGAATGTGAGTGTGAATGGTTGTTGGTCTGTATTTGTATGTGCCGTGTGACTGGCTGGTGTCTGATTCAGGGTGGACCCCGCTCTTGTCCAAAGTCAGCTGAGATAAGCTGCAGCTCTTTCAAGACCGTAATGAGGACAAGCGCTGAGGAAAATGGGCGGATGGCTAATGTGTTGTAATCCATATGCTGCATTTTGGCCATTGTATTTGTTTTGTCAGACGCTGCGTTGATGAAAGTGGTAATTTACTGTAAGTTACTAAGTCTGGCACAGAGTCAAGATCTTAACCTATTTGGCCCAAATTGCTGACTCTGTTGTTTTTATTGATCCACCGAGGGAGTAGTTGATTGCCTGTAGGTCTGATTATTTAGTTTCATTCAATTTGTTAATTCCCCTGAGCTCCAGTACACATTAGCAATGGCTTATTGTGGCGCCCTACGGTTCGGAAAGCGACATGCCCCAGTTTCAAGCTGTGGCTGAGCCCAAATGGTAATCAGAGTTACCGAAAAGAACGGACTGGATAGGTGGATAGGCTTATACATAGATGGATTGACAGATAGATGCGCGTGTAACATGGAAAATGATTGATGTCACAGATGCTGAGGGAGAATAATGTGTTTTCATTCTCTCCTGTACAGTTCATTTCTCATGTGTCTGCATTGTGTGTCCCCAGCTCTCTCTCTAGCTCATCCCTGCGCGATGGAAGCCCGGCCTGGTGTATCATGGGACTCCGTCAAGAGGGTGACAGCTAAAATATGCGAGGACTGAAAGGTAGCCATGGAGACCGACATATACACCTCTAACTCAGTCGGCCTGGAGGAGGAGCAGGATGGTGATGCATGGTCCAGTAATGCAGCATCACGGTACATGCCGTACTCTCTCGGGTTCCAAGTGTCTCTCGGTGCCTGCCTCATGCTGGAGCTGGTGTTGGGTTTCAGCAGCAACCTGACAGTGCTGGTGCTCTACTGCTCCCAGTCTAATTTAGTGGACTCAGTCAGCAACATGGTGACGGTCAGTCTGCACGTACTTGATGTGGCGGTGTGCGTGCTGTGTTTGCCTTTCACTCTGGTGGTCGTGCTGCTGCCCCCGGGGCCTAACCTGGCCGTGCTGTGCTGCTTTCACGAGGCCTGCGTCACCTTCGCCAGCGTCGCCACAGCCATCAACATCCTGGTCATCAGCCTGGACCGGTACGACATCTCGGTGCGTCCGGCCAACAGGCTGCTGACGACGCGCAGGGCGGCGCTGCTCCTCGCGGCCGTGTGGCTCACATCAGTCGCTGTGTTTATCATCCCACTCCTGGAGGATCAGTTGTCCAGTGGTGAGGCGACTGGGCAAGAGACGCCTTTGTCTCTGTCCTCCAAAGGCATCAGCGCCACGGGGGTGCTGGCGTGGCGGAACCGGACCCTGTTGTGCATTGGTGGGAAGGGTGACCACTTGGGCCTAGGGACATATTACCACCTTATTCTACAGGTTCCCATATTCTTCATCACTGCCACAGTAATGCTGTTCACCTATTCCAGAATCCTGAGGGCTTTAAACTTCCGAATTGGCACCCACATGAAGAAGACCCAGAGGTTCATAGGCCCCTCCTGCTCGGGCGTCCACAAGAAATCCCCCAAAAAGAAGACCAAGCTCAGAATGATTAGCAGTGGCAAGCCACAAGGGGAGCAATGTACCGCAGATGCCACGAAACAACTCAGCCACCCTCCCCTCATACCTTTTTCATCTCCCACTCCCACAGCAACCTCCCCCCCTGCCCTGTCTTCTTCTGCCCCACTGGTCACGTCCGACGCAGGTGCTGCCACCCCTATGCCGGCCACAATGCGCGTCCAGGCCTCCGTGTCAGCCATCATTGCCCTGCGGCGCGCAGTGCGGAGACACAGAGATCGGCGAGAGCGCCAGCGGCGGGTTTTCAGGATGTCCCTCATCATCATCACCACCTTCCTCGGTTGCTGGGCTCCCCTGTCTGTGGTCAACATGCTAATCCTGGTCATGGGCCCCAGTGAGCCCCTGGTCAGCCTGCGCCTGTGGTTCTTGGCTCTGGCCTATGGCACCACAGTGTCCCACCCGCTGCTTTACGCCTTCACGCGGCAGAAGCTGCGACGTGCCCTCCGGGCCAAGGTTAAAAAGAGGGTGGTGTCCTTGCTTCAGGTGGACCCTTCACCAGGCGGCACTGTCATCCACAATTCCTGGGTGGAAAACAGAAAACACAGCCGGCAGGTGCGACTGGAAGCGAGCGAAGGTTCTGACCGCTGCTTGGCAGAGGCACTGTGAAATACTGTACATGCACACGTGCTAGAGTGTTGATGATTAAAAACAAGAGGAGAGTCACAGATGTGTTCCACCCTCACTAGAGCGTGAAGCTAACTGGTGACAAACATATTTGCACCTTTGGGATACGCTTTTGAGCAGTAAGCAGAAAACGGAACGAGCAATCACCTCGAACGGGATGTTGTCGTCTCCGTGTGTCGCGCAGCCTCTGCGGCTAAACAAAAATCACACAACAGCAAACTTTCAAGTGTATATTCCGTAATACAGTAAACGCACATTTATGGCAGGAGATACGTTAGAGACCCACCCGCAATAGGTGAAAATCCGCACGACCATATAAAAACAATTCTTTACAGTTTTGCCACACCAACATGCATTAAACATATTGTAACTTACTAAAACACAATGACAAAGCTTGGAATTTAGTCGTCCCACTTCATGATATGGAAACCTACTTTACGCTGTTCACGTAAGCATTCTTCTTCTCTTGTGCTGTCAAACTCTCAAACGTACTACATGTTCCATTCAAACGATGGTATGCCATTTTGTGACTAAAAAACATCTATCCATTGCAGTACAAAGAATTTGATCAATGCCGAAATGCCTGCTGCATCCATTTGTGTGCTGAGTAACAACAAATCCCATCCTTTGTATTCTGTGTAGACACTGCGCTCGAAAGACGCAGGAAAACAGTGAATGCTAACTTTGCAACTACAGCGTCTCGATGCTATGCAAAAAAAGCCACACAGCGATGCTCATTTGAGCCACCCACCGTTTTATGGAGCTTTAAAGAATCCCTAATATTGACTCATTTTTCTGGCAGTTAAAGCACTGAAGTTTTTCTGGACATTCATTTTCTCGCTGTTGTAGATGGAGTAGGAAGTCACCCGTTAACTAATTTGCCGATCCTTGGCGAGATCGGAAGTATGTCATGGACCTGGTGCACGTAGTCAATACTCACAGGCATATATGCTCTCTGCAATGTGGGAACACCGAAGATTAAAAAAGCAATATGTGGTATTGTACTACTGTACGGTGAAGCGTCCTTCTTCTCACTTTTAATTAGGCTGCTACTCTCCCAGTAGACCTCAGTGCTGCCTGGCGTGTTGCGGCATGACGCGACTTAAAAATCAGACTCACTGTATACTGTAAAAACCCACAATGAAAGATCGCCTGAAAATCTACAATACAGCGGAGGTGCAAATGATGAACTGTGAAATAGGTGGGGAACATTGTATTTGACCCTATTGGATGCTGTTTACACGTGGACTTGTATGCTGGAGTATTCTCACAGCAGCACTTGCGTAACTGCTCCCAAAAGTAGGCTTAGCCAACAGATGATCACGTTTGCCACCCACTCTAAAGCTCAAAGACAGCTTTAAAAGACTGTTGATGCACCCAAATGACCATATACGTAAATATTGAAAGTCCGTTTCATCTGACCTCTGCCTTAATGATGTGCTCTGTCATGTCGTTTGTCATGAACACAACAGAATACCATTGTATATTTACAAGCACACTGAGTGCACAAGTGTGTACTGCATGAAATGTGGTGCTGAGCTTTAATAACGTCAGAGTGTAGGAAGTTTATTTTCATAGCGGGGGGCAGAGGATCATTATGAGCAACTGTGAAATACTAAAATGCATTTACCTAATATTAAGTTACTATTGTATGGTCGGTTGTGACAGTGTTATTATTAAAGTGTTCGTGCACCTCCAATATGTTTGTATCTGATAGTGAAATGTGTTGTGATGCTGACCTTCAGGGAGATGGTCACGTGAAAAAAAATAAAAAATTGCTTTAGAAAGCTAGATGATGGTTTTGATTGAATACATTTTAAAATTGAAGCAGAAAGATTTGTATATGAGCACAGAAATTTTAAATTGTAAAACCATTTTTGCCTTGCATCATCCAGAAAGAAGACTGTCATTAGAGATGACAGTACAAGTGTCCTCTTAAACCGTTCACTGGGTCTGGGTCTGAAGTGCCTGCCCACAACCAAATCAATCATTTGTCTATGACTATGTTGAATGTGTGTCTTTGGCTGGAAATAAAACAAGAAATTGGCAAACTATGTTAGAAGAAACAATGTTTTCATTATTTTGTTTTCCATTTCCACTATTTTTCATATTCCAGACAATTGTGCTGAACCAGCAGTCTTTTGCATCATTATATAATCGATACTACCAGCTTTTAAAGCACGGTTCCCCAATCATTTGGAATTCGATGCCTGCAACACAAAAAAAAGCTAGGATAGGGGCGTGTTTACCACTGTGTTGCATCACCTTTCCTTTAACATTCAATAAGCATATGGGAACTGAGGACACTAATTGTTGGAAGCTTTGTAGGTGCAATTCTTTCCCATTCTTGCTTGATGTACAGCTTCAGTTGCTCAACAATCTGGGGTCTATGTTTTCATAGTTTGCACTTCATAATGCGCCACCCATTTTTGATGGGAGTCAGGTCTGGACTGCTGCTGGGCCAGTCGAGTACTGGCACTCTTTTACTATGATGCCACGCTGTTGTAAGTAAGATGTGCAGTAAGATCACGGACATTCTATGGTGGATTTTGACCTTGCCGCTTACGTTGCAGAGATTTCTCCAGATTCTATGAATCTTTTGATGATGTTATGGACAATTTGCTCATGCAGTTGCTCACAAAGAACCTCGCTCTATCCTTGCTTGTGAACAACTCAGCCTTTCGGGGATCCTCCTTTTATACCCAATCATGACAATCACCTCTTTCTAATTAACCTGTTCATCTGTGGAATATTGCAAACCGGTGTTTTTTCGAGTATTCCTTGACTTTTGTTGCCCCTGCCCCAGCTTTTTTGGAAAGTGTTGCAGGCTTCAAATTCAAAATGAGAGAATACTTGCCAAAAACAATGTTCATCAGTTTGAACATTAAATATCTCGGCTTTGTAGTGTATTCAATTGAATATAGGTTAAAATGGATTTGCACATTATTATTTAGATTCCAATTTGTCAATCCTATTTCCAGTATGACAGTTTAATTGGTAACGCTTACATCATAGTTAAGATGTAGCTGAAAGTGTTCTTTTGAGGTTTGGAGGATTGTTTCCATAAAATGATGCAAATGTATATGCTGTATATACAAAGTGGAGAATCAGAAAGTACAGTACCAGTCTTGGCTCACGTGATCTTAGGCAGACGTTTTGTAGATTTTGTTTGGGTTCCGGCTGGCGCGTGTCAGATAAAGGCCAGACATCTGGTCCCACGGCTCGCCTGCGAACACGACGACCAAAGGGACTAACTGTCACTGCAGATGAAGTGGTTACTTCATAGGACCTGTGTTGGCTCTCGACTTTTGTTGCGTGTGGTCGTGCGTTCACTGCTCTCACGCTTTGCACACTCCAAGGCTCATTGCAAAGGTCATGGGATGTCTCACACTAGCTATAAACGCACTGCTGAATGTAAACACAACCAGAAAGATATATGTTGATACTGTATGAATATGTGTATTTCCTCTCTTATTTCATGGTGATGTGCTATGTGAATGTACTGTATTTTAATTTGAATTAAGACTATGAATAAATGACAAACAGTGGTCTTCGCTCACATTCTTTTATTAATTTACGGATGACATAGTGTAGGATGATCAAACTCGAGTGTGTATAATTTTTGCAAGGAAATAGCTCGAGTGAGCCTGTTTATGTAAAGAAAATTATCTGATTTAACATTAGATGCTCTCTCCCCTCGAGAAACTCTGTTCTGTTCGACTCTGATTCGCAATAAACTTCAATTATAATACTAAGAAACCACGGTGGAAGCTTAAAAACTCCACTGTGACACAGTACAGCTGTTCCGGCATAAAAGGGATACAGATCCTCCATTCTGCGTGACCTAACAGCCGAACAGGACAAAAAAACAAAAAAAACATTAGATGCTGCAAGGAGCAAATGGTCAAAAGAGATTGGAAATCAGAACAACTTGGAAGTCACCCAACGGCACAAAGCAGTTCATCTTTGGAGTTCCATTGCTGTAGCTCATTTAAGGATCTGTTACTTTTATTTCTGTTTGAAGGTATTTTTAATGGACCTCATTTAGTAGGCGCTGTACTTCTTCTGTATCTGTAGGTCACGCTTGTCCCATTGACCCATCCAGTGCACTTTTGTTCAAAAGATGCCAACACGCTTCAAATACGCGTGGGTTTTTTCTACTGTGTGGGATGAGCTCTGCAGTCGCGGGGGGAAAAAAAGGTCATCTATGTGGGATTCAGGCTGTACGGCGATCAATCAGCAGAATTTAAACATAGACAACACGATGAGGCCACTAACACTTCTAAGTGGAACAGTCATATGTTTTGTATCAGTCAAGCACAATTTTAGATAGAGTCAAGAGATATTGACGACATACTGTTTGTTAAGTGATATACAGTGGATATAAAAAGTGCACACATCCCAGTCAAATGCCAGGTTTTAGTGCTATAAAGTGATATTTCATTTTAAGGCTTATTCGACAATTAATTTGACCTATAACTTACAACTCAATTGAAAACAAACTGAGGGGGAAGTGAATATAACTGGGATAATGTGGTTGCACGAGTGTGTGCAAACCCTCTTATAACTGGAGTTGTGGCTGTTTAGAATCAACCAATCAGGTTCAAACATGTTAAATGGGAGTCAACAAACAGCTGCCACCGTTTAAAGTGCCTCTGACTAACTAAGTTCGGATGTTCTAGTAGGCTTTTCCTGACAATTTTGAAATCATTTCTTACATTCAAAGACATGGTCAGTAGAGAACTAGCACAGCATCAGGGGGATCTCATTGTTCAAAGGAATCAGTTAGAAGAAGGGTACAAAAGAATTCCCAAGACATTCAATACAACATTGAACACAATGACACACACTTTGCATCTGTCTATCGTGGCGAAAGAGCTGAGCCAAAATACGATCTGCTTTCCCACTGTCACCTACGGTCACAAGCTGTGGTTCGTCGGTGAAGGAACAAGATGCAACCATATTACTGTATCTCAGTTATTTCTTTTTACTTCCCTCTCAATATGATTGAATTTCTTGGTGGTTGCACAAATTGTAGATCATAGGTTTGAAATGATTTATCTTGGTCTCTTTTTTCGTACGACAAACTCCTTGCAATTGAACAGACTTTTTACATTCACTGTAGGCAAACTCATTTTCATCACAAGATCCATCGTAGTGATCGCTTCCCTCACAAAGCTGACTTATGACTGTGATGACTACTTCATCATAGACGGCACGGTGGCCGACTGGTTAGAGCGTCAGCCTCACAGTTCTGAGGACCCGGGTTCAATCCCCGGCCCCGCCTGTGTGGAGTTTGCATGTTCTCCCCGTGCCTGCGTGGGTTTTCTCCAGGCACTCTGGTTTCCTACCACATCCCAAAAACATGCATGAATTGGAGACTCTAAATTGCCCGTAGGCATGACTGAGTGTGAATGGTTGTTTGTTCCTATGTGCCCTGCGATTGGCTGGCAACCAGTTCAGGGTGTACCCCGCCTCCTGCCCGATGACAGCTGGGATAGGCTCCAGCACGCCCACGACCCTAGTGAGGAGAAGCGGCTCAGAAAATGGATGGATGGATGGATACTTCATCATATTATTACATACACACAGTTGTTTTATTGTTATTATTTTATATTTTAACAACAAATTGGTGAAAATGCACTTCCCATGCTGACTGCTTTAGGATATTTGCCAGATATTTGTAAGATAATGGTTTAGCCTTTTATAAATCTGTTGACTGGAAATATTAATAATAATGGTGGACGGCTGGTTAGCACTTCTGCCTCACAGTTCTGAGAACCCGGATTCAAATCTGGCCTCACCAGTGTGGAGTTTGCATGTTCTCCCCGTTCCTGCGTGGGTTTTCTCCGGTTTCCTCCCACATCCCAAAAACATGCATGCTAGGTTAATTGACAACTCTAAATTGCCCGTAGGTGTGAATGTGATTGCGGATGGTTGTTTTTGTATGTGCCCTGCGATTGGTTGGCAACCAGCTCAAGATTTATCCTGTGCTGTCTCCGTTGGCAACATCTCCCTGACTGGCAATGCTACAGCCTGAATTCCCTCCTGACCAACATGTCACTTTTGCAATACAGACAAAAACTATTTTAGAGCATAAATAAGAAGAGCACGATTGAAATTGTTGGAAATATGATTCTAATAGTAATTTCCTTAGCACATTTGAATGTCTCCTCACCTGTGAATTTTCAGGCAGGAATTAGTGATCTGCTGCCAAGTCCATCTCATGGTCTGTGCATACTGCCTCCCTTCTCTAACGATTGCAATTCTTTGATGGAAAAGATGTGCAAATTCTGAGCAGAAATGAAGGATTGGGTTTGTTTCGAGCAAGCAAGCAAGCCAACATACAGTAGGCCTGTTAGTCTAAGCATTCACACATTACGGGTTTTTACATTATGACACACAGTGTATTTTATAGCTCCTGTCCGCCACCTTTTGACAATAATGGCCCCCACAGGAGAAAGGTTCCACCAAGACAACAAGCCACAATAAACTAAAATGCCAGTAGGTGGCAACATTGTTAAAGAATGACGGCCCCAATTCACTCTACCTCACATACTTAAGTGTATTGTATTAAATTAGAATTGCTATAATTTCCTACATTTGACTCATTTATGGAAGATTTATATCCAGTATTTATTATATGTAAACATTTTCATTTATTGATGTACGATTAATCAACGTTTTGTATTATAATAATTTAAATAGCAAAATGGCAAAAAAATAAATAAATATACTGGGGATTTACTCATTAAATGTCTCATGACTCGTGTCGTGGTTAGCATACCTGCCTCATAGTTCTGAGAAGAATGGATGGATGTGCATAACCAAAAATCACTATCCATGTCATTTCAAAATAATGTCAACTATAATTAATGATTATAAATACTAATTCAAGCCTGCATCTAAAGCAGAACCTTGGATGTACGGGAGTTACACATTCCCCCCCCCTCATATTTGTAGCAGGTTGTGTCTGTTTTGCATGTCTTGCAAGCAAACGTATCTCCTTCTCATCTTCTGTCCCCTCGTTTGTTGTCCTTTTATGTGACTTGTGACCCGAATTCACATGAAAGAAAGTACACAAAACAGCTGCTTTCGCAAGCAAATCTGTTTTAATGGCAGATTACATTACAGTCCAAATCTGTTATATCACTCAGACATCTTTATTGCTTTAATCATTTACGGTACATAAATATTATATAATATAAAATGTATCTAAATAACATCCCCAGGTTCATTTTGCCAGGTTCAGGATCTTTCTAGGCTGTCCTGGCCCACGTTGTAGAGAGCCCCAGTCCAGCAGCAGGCCCAGGCCACAAGCAACCTAACGGACCGAGCATTTGCGTCATTCCCATTGAAATCGGGATGAATGGCCAGTTGGCTGTGTGCTGCTGTACCAATCAACAGTCCATTGATAACAAACCAAAAGAAAGCGATCCAGAGAACTCACATTGTGGGAAGACTGACAGAAGAATAAAAAGGTATTATTTATATGCGTGTGTGTGTGTGTGTGTATGGATGGTTTAGGCTCGTTGGGTGGCATGAACATTTGAAACCAGATATTACATCAGGCATTGGAAGCAGCTTTTATTTGAAATGCAATCACTGCATTTAACAAAGCCAGTGTTATTCTACAATCATATTAGAAGGAAATGGGGCACGGATCATAACTTATTTGCATACTTTTATTGATGGTTGTTCCGTCTTGTAATGTGTTGCTATGTAATTTGGAGCAGGGTAATATCCTGTGTGCAGTGTTATGCAAGGTCTCGCTCTTCTCATTGTGGCTGCATTTTTCCATTGCTGTAATTGGGTTACCCTGTGGCTTTCATCTTTGCCAGTCTTTTCAGGGCCACAAAGGAAGCCTGACGTTGCCATTCTCCCCTCAGCGAATTAAGACCACAGGTGGAGGACTGCCTAACAGACGGTAAAGAGAGGATGTTTTCGCTCCAATGAATGCGGACTCCTTTCTTGAGCCCTTTGCTTCCGTGGCAGGTCTCACACACGTTCCAGACAATCGGGCTTTGGTTCAGGGCTTGCATAACCAGAGCAGTGTGACTTCTACCACTGTCTGTTTGCCATCGAACAAACTTTTCTTTTGTAGGTGATGACTAGCTGTGCTGTCATGCCATTTTGATGCAGGGTGGCTTCTTAATCAGTGTTAGTGCGAGCCACTATATTCACCATGCCGGACATTACGTTTGGGGTGGTTTTCATGCTGAAACCCTCTTTGGCTAATGGAAGCTTTACTGTTATTTGGAACTGTTCATAATTCCCTCCATCTTTACTAAGGCCCCTGTTCCAAGAGCAAAGCAAAGCACTTTACTTCTACTGCCATGCTTCACAATGGGTATTTTGCTCCTTGGCCAAAAAAGTTCCTTTTTTTTTTTCCATCTATATTGAAAATATACACACACAAAAAAAACCAAATCAACACAAGCTAGTCTATTGAGAAAATGGCAAAAAATAAAGAACAAAGCAAAAATAAACAAGGAATGTACAATGTACACATTCCAACGAAGTAGGAAGAAGTAAAGAACTTCTCAGCAGAAGTGGGAGTAAGTCACATATGTGCGAGTCACAAGCAAGTCTCAAGTCATAACCTTCAAGTCTCAAGCAAGTCCTTAGGCGCTGTAGAAAAAAAAAATAAAAATAAATCAAGCAAGTCAAGTCGCCACTAAATTTCAAGCAGGTTGAGTCAAGTTATTACTTGGTTTAAGCAAGTCGCAAGTCAAGTCATACCATCTTGCTCCAGTCGCAACATATATTGGAATGGCAATGTTTTTTTCCACAAATCATGACAGTAAAAAAAGTATTATACCTTATAAAAGTTAAATGAGCAACAACGGAGATTATGATTGATTGAATTTATTGCACTGAATTGTTTTAAAGTTGTATTTCAAACTCAATTTAACTCAACTTTATATCTGAACAAACTATGCGCTGTACTTTGTGGTGACAGCCATGTAACTACTAAACAAAAGCCATATATAATAAATATTTTCACAACTTTTTTCACCTTTAATGTGATACACAACCTGTATGACTCATTTGCAAAAAAAATTTTTTTGTTTTGTTTTTACCGAGAGAAGTAAAAATAAACAGAGATCGTGCGGTTGCTTACGTGTGCACATGCTCTCATAACTGTGATCTCATTTATAAGCGCTGACTCTGGGCGACTGACAATTGTCCTTCGATTAAAGGCCGTTTCATATGCCGTGGTTTCAATTTTAAAAACATTGTGCAGACAGCTTTATCACAGAGACGACACGACAGATGACATTTTAAGGGTGACACTTCAATAAGCACGTTGAGTATGAAACACGTAGCGACTCCCAATGTGTCCTGCACTTCCAAATACTGCAACGTACTTTGTCAACGACATTTTTATCGCCGTGATCCAAATGCATACAGCAGACTTATAACGCATCTGGCATCCTCAAGCCTCTCACATAATTCTTTATTTTTAATCGTCGCAAACCAGTCTATGAAACTTAATGTTTGACCAGCTAGCTAAACTGTTAAATTAGCTTACCTGTCTTTGTGAGTTTTGTAGCGGCAGATGAAGTTCGACGTCGTTGTTGTTGTGTCTTTAATATGGGTGTTGCAAACCATGCAGGTTGCCATCTTCTTTTTGCAGACTTCATCTACAACATAATCCTTGCATCCAATTATCTTTGGCGCTCCTTCCATCATTCATGCAGGTGGCTACATCACACTGGCAAATGTGCAACAATACAAACTGTGTTGGCAGGTTGGCGCGAATGAACCCCCAAAACATTTTTTTTTCTTTCAAAAAAAAAAAATGGCAAACTATCTCAATTAAAATGCAAATTTCCAACACCAACCGAGATGACTTGTCAAGTCATGTAGCTCAAGTTAATGTCAAATCAAGTCTCTTGGTTGTCACAGCCACGACTTGACAGACGTTTTCACTCACATCTCTGTAAGTAAAATTACTATCGTGCCATATTTTCTCCACTTGTTGGTGACTGTCTTTACAGCGTTCCACGCAATGTCCAATCCCTTATAAATTCCTTATAAATTCTTTTGGCCTTTCACCTCATTGATACTACTCAGTTCCCTTGGATGCTTTGGAAGCTCATAGCTTTTGCGGTAAAATGCATCTAAGGAATTTTTATTTGTTCTGTAATAGTTTGTATTTGTGCTATGTGTCCCTCAAAAACAATAATAAAAAGTAAACAAAAAAGGTGCCATTATGGAAATCAGGAAAATCATACTTCAACAGCGTTTAGGTTCAGCTGTATGATTCCTTGTAAAAACCTGGCATTTTCAGTAGACTTTTTATATCCACTGTATGTGCAGATACAATAATTCATTTTCCACAATATTTCCTCACAGGTCATTATTTTTCGAATATATCAGATGTTTACGTTTGTTTGGCCTCTATTGACTAAAACTGAAAATGTTAGCTTTGGGGTGGAGAACCTACTGTCTGAGGGCCCTATACGGCCTGTGAGAGCATTTAGTCCGGCCAACCATACAATTCTAACAACAACTAAAATCTCAGAGAAACTGTTACGATAAGCCCCAAAATATTTAACCCACAAATAGTCATAATACCACAACGCAACAATAGTCAATGTTTGATCATTGCATCATATCTTCGCATAAACTTATGGCCCTCCGAGCACTTTATTAAGCTGAAATGGTAACCGATAGAAAGTAGTTCATAATTTTTTTTAGAGCTTGACGATGATACATAGAGCTAATAATCACTCTCCCTCCTAAGCTTTTGAAGACAAACTGTAAAAGGGATCTGTCTCAATGACTGCCAAATGCTAGACTATTTAGGGTCTTATTACATTAGTCTTTTTAAAATCATATTTAGTCTCGTGCACTATGTTTAATATTTCAGATGAGAACTAGAAGAGTCAACCAAAACAACTAAATGAAAACAATTAGTTTTAAGATTCTGAACAGATGTCATGTGACTGGAAATTTCAGTGGCCACGTTATATGTGTTTGTATGTGTTTTTGTTGTTGTTGATGTTTTTTTGCATCTTTACTTACACAACTTAGGTTTTCTTTCCTGAGTCATTAATGGACTCTGTACTCACTCGAAGGCCAAGCATGCTCTGAAGGTTGGAGTTCAATTCTTGGGATACCTTGGGTCACTGTCTTTATGACTTTCCAGGCAATGACAGATGAGTTAAGCTTGACGCCATAGCACAAATGAAGATGTCCCACCAGGCTCTCATCAAGGACACAAAACAAAGAATATTGATTTGCACAGCTTGCATAGTTGCAATTCACAAGGAAGGAGAAATGAATTACGAAGCTCTTTTTCTAACGATGGTGCTGTTGTGGACGCATTTGTGACATAACACACTATTATGCATAAAGCCCAGGTGTGTGTGTGACTGGTGTCCTTTGAGACAAAACAGAGACATTGTCCTGGCACACTGACTGAGTAGAAAGTACTAAACCCACCCACTAATTCTTGAACTAACTCCAAGACCAGGGGGAAAGGCTTTTTCTCAGAATGATCTTCTGTGTTCCATTGCGCTGATTTGCAAATGCATGTGTGCTTCACCAACATCTTTAGCTTCAGACCTGCACTAGAAATTGCAATAATTCACTTAGGTACTTAGTATTTTGTTATAGTTACTTCCCCCATTTTTCATGTACATTAGAGAGAAATAAGCGCCCATTTATTGCAAGATATAAATGATTAACACTGGTCAAAAACAATTCAAGCACTTTCAGAAAACGTATTGATACAGTGAACAAATGAGCTTTTACTTTGCAAATCTGGTTCATTTTGTTTTTGACAAACAGGACATACACCACTTGCTATTTAATATTACACAAATATAACGGATATTGCCACTTGACATTGCACTTCGGCTCAAATATGCTATTCCTGAGTCGGATATCTTTTGCAGGCAGCATGGAGTACTAGTGGTTAGCTTGTCTGCCAAACAGTTCTGAGGTTTGGGGTTTGAATCCCAATTCCGGCCTTTCTGTGTGGAGTTTACAGTTTCGCCCAGTATAAGGATGGGTTTTCTCAAGGTTCTCAGGTCAAGTTTATTTCTATTGTCCTTAATCACAAAACAGTACCAAAGGGCTTCACAGGCCCAGTTGACAAAGATCCGTGACATGTCCTGGTCTAAACCCCCCAACTGGACAAAGAAAAACAAACAACAACAAAAACATGGTTTTTTACAACAACAAAAAAATGGAAGAAACATGAGAAGTGACCACAAATGGAGCACTCCACTCCCCCTTCCAGGATGAAGAGGCTGCAATGGAACATTTATCACATCGTATTATGATGTACAATGTTAGTTAAGAGAGTAAGAGTCCCATTTAGTGAGATGAAGCGCCCCAGGTAGACTCCTCCGGGAGAAAGGGGAGAAATGAGATGTCACAAGGACCCAAGGGGAGCAGGAAAATACCGTGCACAGACTTTACAAAAAGGCAACCTGTTCAGACAACAGATCATCGATGACTTGATACAGACACAAGCAGATATGCACCAGTTTCGTGCTACTGACCTCTGACCAGCTCATTCTGCCAATGCACACGCACCACAAGCTCATGGTGGTAAGGGTCAATTCCCTTAAAGGAATGGTAAGGGGTGGTAAGGGTCAATGGTAAGGGGTTATGGCTGTTACTCAATACACCACGGCAACATGTGTCAGCAGAGGCGCTTTCCAAGTTCCGCAGTCGCATTGCAGGTTGTTTCTCATCTGTAGCCAAGCTTCCATTTCTGTCATCGCTGTTGGCGCATCGGTGCTGTTCACACCATCTGTTTTATGGCTTTATAAATGAGGGAGTTCAAAATAGATACAGCAGACAGCAGACAGCATGCGTACATCAAGGACACAAGCTAAGATGAAAAATCATCTTCTGGATAGCCTCCAGAAAGTAAAGCCCCACTGATAATGTGAAAGTGTTTCCTTCTCCAATACACACGCACCCATGCACCCACGCACACACAACCTGTAAATCCCACTGGCTGGATTGGGTATCCCGCCATAGCACTTTGTTAGTTGATATCAGCCCGCTTGTGGATCCGCAGATGCACACAATACCTGCTCGCTTATGGAACAAAGTTCTTCAAATATTGGGGAAGATGAAACAGCACAATGTAGCGGTACATTCGCCTGACTTCGGTGCAGGCAGTGTGAGTTCAGTCCCCACTCGGTGACGGTGTGAATATGAGTGAGAATGGTTGTCTGTCTCTAGATATGCCCTGTGACTGACTGGCCACCAGTCCAGGGTGCAGTTTGCGCATATTAGCTGGGATAGCAAAGTTTAAAATGAGAAAAATCTCAGCACTTGAATTTTTCATGTTTTTAGAATGTTGGAGCAAACCCACGCAAGCACTAGGAGAACATGCAAACTCCACACAGATTTGAACCCCGTACCTACCTTAGAACTGTGAGGTAAACATGTTAAATTGAATTTACCTCTGGTTGAGAGTGGCAGAGAAAATAAATTATTCTCTATATGGTTATAATTGTGTTTGGGGTCTGTTTCTAAATCAAATATTTTTTTATTCTTGTTACATGACAGATGAATAGTATTATATGAAATGGACATTGAATTACAACGGAAAGCCCAGTAGATTAGCTGGTTTACCCAAACCATTCCGCACGTTACCCGAGCAACCATCCAACTACTTCCGGGTTAGCGGCCAATCAGACGATGCTGGAACCTTGATATCGCTATGTGCTGGGCAACCAGAAACTGCGCACAGAAAACAAAGATCAAGAAGGGAGGGAAAATTTGCTTTAATATTATTTTTGGACACATTTGGCCCACGAGGTACGCACAGAATTGGCTAAACTTGCCTAAACTGTTTGCTAGTTGTTGTTGTTCTTTTTTGTTTAATCACTTTCCTGTAAACCACAACGTTATACACATTCCAGTCCCAAACCTATATTAAATATGCTGAAAATAATCTTAACTACCAATCCTATCCTCCACTGGTCATAAAGTAGGTTCATTGCCATTATTCACAATTTCTATAAAGTCCATATAGAGTTATATTATCTATCTATCTAATATAGTAAAAATCTAGCTGTTATGTTGTCTAGATTAGCCCCAAAAGAATTTGTCAAGGTTCGTGCTCGCTCCTTCCACCAAGCTTCATAAAAATGATGTAAAGTTTCGTCCACAATTTGGAGAACAAAATTAGAGATAGTGAACATCTCCATGGTTCATTTGGATGTGTTTGGATGCATCCTCATCAAGGAAATATTGTACCGCAAGAAAGACTGAGGTCATAGTTTAAGCCATTGCTCGTGTTTATCTGTGTTTACTTCCCTTTATGAGTGTGGTTGTCATGCATTTATGATCTTTAAATGTTTGCTGGACTTCCTTTGAGACTTTATTTTGTTGTAATGGGGGGACATGATTCAAGCTACAGCACATTATCAGTATCTTTATCAAATTACCTATATTAATTCCTTCAGATTGGAATAAAAGATCTTCATGGCAGTCCTTAGAATAGCTATCGTCTACTAGAGAGGGCAGTTGTGTGGGTGTTACATAAGACAAGACAGAATGCAACGAGGATTCCATCGCAATCCAGAAGGCTGGCAGGGATTCTTGTGATTGACTGTCACTGGAAACTGAAGTAGGTGGATGCTTGTTTGATGACCGAATGTCTTCTGTCTATTAACTGAAGATCAATCTTGGTGCAACATATTTCACTGACACTTTGATTTTAAAGTTGCTCCCACATTCACATTTGTGTGGACATAAACACGTCAAGTCCAACCATGCATCCATTTTCTGTACTGCTTATTCTGTTCAGGGTTGTGGGGTTCTTTTGAAACCTACCCGAGGTGACTGTGGGTGAAAGGAAGACAACCCCTTCCATTGGTCGCTCGTCAATCACAGGGTACATATAGAGACAGACTGCCATTCACACTCACACTGTCGCTGAGTAAGAACTGAACCCAAGCTGCCTGCAAGTCAGGCGAATGAACCACTACATCAGTGAATTCCAACTAGTCAAAACCATCCATCGACCCATTATCTATACCGCTTGTCCTCATTAGTGCCACAGGGGAGCTGGAACCAGTCCCAGCTGACATTGGGGAAAAGATGGATTACACCCTGGACTGGTTGCCAGTCCAAAACAAACAGCAATTTACTCTAACATTAACACCTATGAACATTTTAGAGTTCAATTACCCTAACGTGTGAGTCCTCCTGGCATTGTATCGATCGCTACTGGACTGTTCTGGTTCTCTTAGAAGACGTTTGGCCTCTCATCTGCGCTGTCTTCATCAGTTCATGCACATAGCAGGGTCAGACATTAACGGTGACCCAATGGCCCTGGGCCAGTATGGCACTGTGTAGGGCCACCATGTGCCTTACTGATGCTGGCCTAACCGGGCCAATACATCTATCCATTTTCCGTACTGCTTATCCTCACTAGGGTCGCTGGCGTGCTGGAGCCTATCCCAGCTATCTTTGGGCGAAAGGCGGGGTACACCCTGAACTGGTTGCCAGCCAATTGCAGGGCACATATAAACAAACAACCATTCACACTCGCATTTACACCTACGGGCACTTTAGAGACTCCAATCAACCTACCACGCATGTTTTTGGGATGTGGGAGGAAACCGGAGTACCTGGAGAAAACCCACGCAGGGACGGGGAGAAAATGTAAACTCCACACAGGCGGGGTCGGGATTTGAACCCCGGTCCTCAGAACCGTGAGGCAAATGTGCCAACCAGTCGCCAATACAAATTTGATAAATAAATAAGATAAACTTAACACAAGCTTGCTTTTTACCCCAAATATTTTGTTTTAGCCACTTAAATCAAACGAACCATTTCACCGCACAATTTAAAGACTGCAAATATGGAATAATCATTGAAACCTATAGTATTATATCGTGACTATACGGAGCCAGTACCACCACCACAACTTGGCCACCTCTCAAAAAGGGTTAACGGACCCTGAATAGGTTTGATGGGACAGCTCAATGTTATAGGCACACTCCAAACCAGGAATGGTGGCCAACATTTACATATAGACTCAGAACTCCTTTAAGGGAACAACCCCCAAGTCATTACTGCAGATATGTGAATGAAACATGGGTTAAAATAAGAAGCCAAGATGTGATTCACCAAGCACATTAACTCAGTGGACAAAAACATCAAGTTCACACATGAAGATGTCAAAGACAATAAGTTGCTTTTTTTTTTTTATTATTATTTTTTTTTAGACTGTGACGTCTACATTGGAGATGACAGAAAACAAGCAATAGCCACTTTTGGCATTCAAGTGCCTCTTACACCATTTGAATGGAATATAAACAAGGATGATTTAACCCAAACGACATTCATTTTTGTAACATTCTTGCAGTAATTTAGCTCAGAGACTTGTTGCCTTGGATATATTTTGATATACGGGATGGCCACTCATCAGTTGACCAAGCAGAGAGGCACCGACATGAGTCATTTTCCAGTAGGTCTGCTACATGTCCTTCATGTCTTAGTTGGTGTTTGAAAATTACTGTATATAGTAAAATCTCCTTGAGTGACCTTTTGATTCACACAACGTTATCCCATCAGTAGCCGATGATATTTCATATGGTATGATATGATATTTCATACCAAAGGAGTCCAATCTACATTAAAGGTCCCTGGTTAACGTCTGGCCTCACAGCCTAGATGTGGATCACCAGATGTGTAACTTTGTCCTACAATGTTGATATCTGGAACGGCAAACAGTGTTCAGGGACTCCAATACGCCCATGCTCAGATCAGAAATCTGTTGAGCTCAAGGGCTTTCCACTGATATGAAAACACAGTCATAAGCAGATACTTGACACTCAGTGTTGACATGACAATTAAATCACATCATGGATGTAATGGGGAAAGACCATAACACCTCATTTGCAGCCAGGTATCATAGCAGAGCTAAGGCTTGCAGCCAGCAGCGCCTCTTTGACTTCACCCCTCTCCAAGTGACCGACTATCAGAGGACTGTGTCTCACCTTTATGGCCGGGACTTACACGTTAGACTTACACTCTCAGTCACGGAAAATTCATCTTTATCTCACTGTTGGTGACTAAAATACATTTATTTAGACTTTGATTAAGTTCTAAAGATTGGCATGAAAAGGCTCCACTGCAGCGACCTGTGGCAGGGCACAACTCATTTGGTGGGGGACATTGTCGGGTTGCCCCCACCCCACCCCACATGACGCCGACACTGGGTCCAGCTACCCTACTGTGAGAAACTTGATTCTGTTGCCCTGCTGAAACTAAAAAAGAGAAACCCAAAGAAGCTCACGCCATGGTACAATTCCCAAACTCATGAACCTAAACATAGGTCACAAAAATTTGAGAGAAAATGGCATTCCACCCATCTGCTGCTGAAAAGAGAATCTACAAAATACACTCTGAAATGCCAGGGGTAGCCTATAAATATTACTCATCTTTAATTGAAAAAAATAATAATTCTCTTCAGAACTGACAGGCTGACAAAATGTCATAGCGCTATCGACCCATCTATTCCTATCACTCAGCTGCTCATGTTGCCCCACCCCCCACCCCCTCTGCTGCAGAATCCTGTTGGACTGAAAAGTCGGGTGTGATATTCATCAGAGAAGGTAAAGAGAGTGAAGCAGACTGCCTTTAAATGCTTACTTGATTGCTATGCCAGCCACATTCCTCCCACTACCTTGCCTTTCTCGCTCACACCCTCCATCCAGAAAGGCTCATTAGAGGCCTTTTTGTTTGAGATGCTAGTATTACTGTATATCTTTACACTTTGTTGTACTGTCTTGGCATGGTTCTACTCACTATTGCCACTTTTCCCTTGGCAAGACAAGGTACTATGAGGTACCTTTTCTACTACCAAGCATGCCGAGCCAATACCATATGGGTGTTGTAACAGGCAGATTTGTCATTGCTGGCTAAAGTGGGATAATGCATTATTCATGTCAATGACACTTATAAGAAACATACTACATTCACACAAGACTGGATATTCAAATTGTAGGGCCCGCTGTACACTTAAGCAACGCCTAACCCGAGTGAACTGTTGCACAGTGTGTGGGGTTCAGCAGCTCGTTTTCATGAGTGACTAAACATCCATCCATCCATTTTCTGCACCACTTATCCTCACTAGGGTTGCAGGCGTGCTGGAGCCTATCCCAGCTGACTCTGGGCGAGACGCGGGATACACCCTGAACTGGTAGCCAGCCAATTGCAGGGCACGTATAAACAAACAACCATTCACACTCACATTCGCACAATTTAGAGTTGCCAATTAACCTACCATGCATGTTTTTGGGGAAACCGGAATACCCAGAGAAAACCCACGCAGGCACAGGGAGAACATGCAAACTCCACACATGAGAGGCCAGATTTGAACCTGGGCCCTCAGAACTGTGAGGCAGATGTGCTAACCACTCGGCCACAGTGTCGCCGTGACTAAACATGTATTCTAGTGATTACAAATTTGAATTGCTGGTGAAATGCGTTGCAAACTTGCAGATGTAACAGCCAATCAAAAAGGCACATGAGCTCTCAAACCCCAAAAATAAATTTTACAGTACTTAGTACTAAGCATAAGCGAGACCCAGCCAATACCAAAACAGTCCTCCCACATTCCAAAAACACGTATGGTAGGTTAATTGAAGACTCTAAATTGCCCTTAGGTGGGTATGTGCGGGCAAATGGTATTTGTATACATGTGCCCTGCGCTTGGCTGGCGACCTGTTCAGGGTGTAACCCACCTCTAGCTGGGATAGGCTCAAGCACACCTGTGACCCTAGTGAGGATAAGCGGTTTGGAAGATGGATAAAAGCAAATTGCATTTAGATTTTATTCAAGAGGAACTTGTTGTTGTCATGCATTTACAAATCTTCCACATGAAATCCTTACACAGCATTAGTCTGGAGGGATGATGGCGTGCTGGAGCCTATCCCAGCTATCTTCGGGCGAGAGGCGGGTACACCCTGAACTGGTCGCCTGCCAATCACATGGCACATATAAACAAACAACCATTTGCGTGCACATACCCACATAAGGGCAATTTAGAGTCTTCAATCAACCTACCACGCACGTTTTTGGGATGTGGGAGGAAACCGGAGTGCCCGGAGAAAACCCACCCAGGCACGGGGAGAACATGCAAACTCCACACAGGCGGGGCCGGGGATTGAACCCCGGTCCTCAGAACTGTGAGGCAGATGTGCTAACCAGTCGTCCACCGTGCCTCTGGAAGAACATGAAAATATTTTTAAATGCGTAATCATTCTGTTGTAATGGTCTTAATTCTCCTGAGTTCTCTTGTTAACATGCATCATACTGTTTTTCTCTGTTCTATACCCTTAGTCCACAATAATCTGCGCTCTTCTTTTTCTGCCTTTGCAGGGCCTCATTTCTTCTGGTTCAGATCATGTGTACCTGCAATTATAACTCTGCATGTTCTCCCATGTGTCTGACTCAGTTCAAATATTTTATTTTGTCTCTGATTCTCGGTCAAGGACGTTTTTTTCCCAGCCTCTGGGGCATGCGAGAGCAAGTTGGAGAGAATTGTAATATGTAACTAGCTCCTTGCGGTCTTTGTTGTTTGGCTTCCGGTGTGCAAATCTTTCATGCTAAAACAAGGCCAATGGTATTGTAGTTGTTTCTATTTTGGGCATTTGTGTGTTTGTGCATATGCGTGCGTGTGTCTTTGATCTCTTTGAACTTTTTTCTCAGTGGCTCATCGTATTTGTGTGTTTTTGTAGGCAAGGGTCACTTTAACAACCACACTAGGAAGATGGCAAGTGCCCCCCTAAATTTGTCATCTTCTCATTCCCTCTCTTTCCCCAGTTGTTCGAACACCACGGTCATCACCCTACGACCATTTCAGGTTAATGTTAACTCAAGTAGAATGTGGTCTCAGAGCCACAGACAGCAATTGCTCCATCCTTTACATTGTTGCAGACGCACATGCTATATGAAACAAACATAATTCTGAAGCCCCCAGAATTATAACTGAGCCGCCAGTATGGAATATCCCATCTGACTGTGTGGCTAATGTGGCTATGAGGAGACTTGGCTCTAGCGGACACATTGTTGTGGACGTACATACAATTTGTTATGCTGTTTCAAGGTAGATGTCAGTCTGGATTTACTCTGCATGTTACAAGTGACACCATTTTTTTTTAGTTTGAGTGGCACACTTTGCAGTGTAAAAAAAATAAAAAAAAAAATGCATGGAATTGGATATCTTCAAATCTGAATCAGGCTTCCTCCAAATGCTGATAAAAAATCTGATACGTATCGGATTCCTGGCCGTGTAAACTCACCTATCAACTACCCCATCCCTGAAAACTTGACTTCATCGCAAAAGCCTTCAAATGTGTGAACATGCTCCACTGGAGGTGTTGATCATTTACTGGTAATACACAATAACTGCCAATGAGGGACACTTGAATTTAGCAGTCTTTCACACAAAGTTTAAATCCGAATATGATGTATTGCCATAAATGAAGTTTTATCCTGGTAGGCTGTCGCTGTACAAAGGTTAAAATAAAAAAGACTGTAAACAAGATAGTTAAAGGCTGAAATTAAAGTAAAAATGGAAAGGAACATGAGATTGGTGATACACGTGTAGTTTAAAAAAAATTTAAAGAAATAAATTACTGAAAAGGGAACTAGCCTTACTGTTAATAAAATTATAATAATTGTAAAAGCAATGCAATCCATGGGTACTGGTATTTAATCTACCAAACACGCAACTGTATACAATGTAGCATATTATTTGTTAATGAAAAATGGAAGATGGCTTAAAAGAGGGAATTTCTCCTTCAAGTTTGAAATAATAGTTACTTATTTGTAATCTTTGCATTTATTTGAATAAATTAGCCGTATTGGCGTGAAGTAACATTTTTCTAAAGGCCTTGCTCACAAAGTGTGTCTACTATGTATTTGTACAGACTCATTGATACAGCCTTAATATTGTTGCCTTGACCCATGGTGATAATTAAAACAAGTAGACTGACAAGAAGTTAATAATGGCATCATTAGTATGTTGCTTCAAGGTCTAATATGAAGTGACAAAAAACATGAAGCATACATGATGACTCTTCAAGTACTATCCAAAGGGCATTATGCAAAATACAGTGTAGCTTGTATAATCCCAAATGAGTCTCCTCCAAGCAACGGTTGATAAAATTAACTCGTTTATTTATTTATTATTCATAGAAAAAAACAGTGGAATGAATGTAAAGCTTTCCCATAAGCAGCCACTCAGAAACCACCTTATCCAAACTGCCCGCTCCACTCCACGTTTTACCTCTCATGTTCACTCTGCCCTATCTAATGGCAGAGCTCAGTTTCAGAGGCAAAAGAGATCAGGAGGCATGCCATTTCACACAAATGGTTGATGAGAGGTTAGGAGAGTAGTTGGCAGCCCTTGAGCAAGGCATCCCACCTTCTCCCCGCACACTGAAAAGTTGCCACCTGGGCCTTTCTGTCTGAAGGAGTTAGGCTTTGTGTAAAATGACATGGTGAATCCAACTCTAGTATTGTGCTGGCCTGCACGTGACGAGTCCAAATGGAGATCCAATTGAGTTTCCTTTCGAGCAAGTAGCAACGCTGGTTTGAGGAGCTGAAAGACGGATAAAGGCTGTGCAAGATTGAGGACTGGATGTCCCCTCTGTGAATGCACGATCAGTACAAAGGGACACGTTACAGTCGAATAGGGTGAAGATTTTGTCGAGTGGGAGGGCCTTCAGAGAGGGATATGGACAAGCTCTTTGATAATCTTTTTGACATGTGCGCTCTTCCTCACGTGCGCCGGCACTGCGGAGTGGTCTGTCTTTGGCACAGAAACAGACAGCTACGCTGCCAGCGCTTGCGTACACAGCTTTGTGTCAATAGGCAACATCTCCCCCGATTTAGCGTAAACGTGCATTGTATTTCCTCGCAGGCCTCGCTAAGCCTTCCTGCTGGGCTACATTGCAACGTCATAAATCACCTACCAGGAGGGACCACATTCAAATGAGCTTTATGATACATTTTGCCAGTGGTGGAAGGTGAGGCTCTCAAGTTTACACTTTGAGTAGGCATGATTTATATAGTTGGTGTTTGGGTGCATAGTTTAGTGGACGTCTCTTGGAAACAGTTTATATGACTGACAGAACATGTCATAACTGTTGCCAAGTAGCTAAAAAAGAAGGAATACATATATAATCCCCCTCTTTTATAGCGACAGGCATTTGGCTGGTTGCTATTTCCAAAGGTCACTTATATGCCGCCGGTGCTGCACAGTCAAAACACACAAGTTTTGTCTCATCGTTCCAAGGTCTTATCCCATTTCCGTCACATTGAAGAAATTCAAGTGTGCAATTGAGAGTGATTGTATTGATGTGGCACTTCATGACCCCAAGTGTTGAAAGGGGAAGAAAACACAAACATTTTGGGGGCAAGAGTATGTTGTATATGTCGGCAGTAGTTTAAACTCGGTATTCTGATTAATATTACGTTTGTGGAATTTGAATTAAACAGATAAATTCATCAGTTTTCACCAATCTTAGGGGGCGGCCGTGCTGGGCAATATCACCCTCTGCTGTTGACTGAAATTAACGTCAAAAGTGCCCTTGTGAACGTCACATGACCAAGCCCGATCAACTTCTGGCTCCAGTCAAAAAATTGAAGTCAAGCCAGCCGCCACAATGATTGTTCATACTAAGCACCACGGCAACACGTAAGACGCCACAAACGCACCGCGGGGTCCAACTTCAAAATAAAACCCCACCAATATATTAGACATCAATGCCTTCTTAGGCTTTTATTTTGAAGTTGGCCTCCGCAGCTTGTCGGAGGCTGCAGTCACAAACAATTGCCACAGGGGCCGGCCCTGCCGGCCTGACCTCCACTGGGTGCTGTCTTGACTGCACTTTATATTACCATCATATAATGGTGCCACAAACATCATCACAACATCCCGGATCATGTTCAACTGATCATTTATTATGCTGTCATTGATTAAATAGCAGAGTACGGCATAGCTCGCCAGTGTAAGCGGCTAGCAGCTAGCTGCCCGAGTGCCCGGTAGGCTCGTGACAGCCGGCGGACTTCTTTTCGGAGGCGGTTTATTAGGCGAAAATGAATCTGTACACTTCCCTTTGATGCTGACAACCTGATACAGTTGCAGTTCCTACCGTAATGTACATTAACTGTGACATCACTTCCACCCTTTCGCCGGAGGGAGGGGCAGATGCACGTCACATACTCGTGACTTTTGCACATGTAATGATGAAAGAATGGCGCTATTTTAAAAGTATATTTTTAGAATAAATAATCGGTAGATTAAAGTAAACAGCAGCAGATAAAGAAGATATGCACATTTACAATATAGGTTTTGAAGATCAAGTGTTTAAAGAATATGTGCATTAGTTTCTGTGACCCCACCACTGACTAAGAACCTTATATTTTCTTAATATGTTTCTGCACTGCACGTGTCGGGGCTTGCTCCAAGGGTAATTATATTCATCTGGCTGGTTGTCTGGAGGGGCTGAGAGTTTTTGCCCTTCTGCATGCAGTGTTGTTTTACAAGCTTGAATGTCCTGGAGCAGTCTTCTCATTGCAATTATTGCATGACTAATATGATGATATCAGGTTTCAGTTTTGGTTTCACGATGCAACTCTTTGGTTTTACGTCCAGGGCCCCATTGTATTGTGTTGCAAAACCACCAGTCTATTTTCAAAAGATATTCTATCATGGATACTTTAAGGAAGACGTAAACACATTGTGATGCCTGCTGTGGCTTTTCCTTTTTGGGTAAGACTGAGTTGCATACAAATTCTGTTTGGCTTTGCACAGTGGTGTGAGAGTGGTGTGTAGAGTAAGAACAGAGGGCATTCCATTTTGCTTAGGCCACTGTTAGCTTTTAATAATGTGCGATAAGATGTGTAAGCAATGTCATTTGTGGTTGGCGAGCTAAATGTGTTTATATCTGGTGTGAAGGATGCTGCCAACGTCCTGAGGTATACGCTCATTCTCCTGTCCATCCGCGTCACATGTTGTTGTGGATGGCTGATAATGCCTGACACACTTAAAGGTGATGAAATGTCAAGGATGCAACGAGACATGCACTTGCTCATTCTCTTTCAAATGTAGAACACCAGAACGTAGTGTTTTGAGTATTCTTCTCTTTCATGTACACAGCCCACCTATTCTGCCACTGCATTTGCAGGAAGTCTAGCTCAGTCTACTGCATTTATGTTGTTAGTGTTATTGAAATACACTGCCGCTTCTGAAGTCAAAAGACATACTAAAAATCATACAAATCGAACTTGGACCATTCAGCCTCTCTCACAAGACTTCTTCACATCTCCTGGGACTTTAGGAAATCTTGCACTACTTCAGTGTATCCTTTAAGACTACAACCCAGTGAGCATCTAAAGCCCACCGTACACCGAGTGATGCAACTGAACTAACCGTCGCACCCGAACTTGCTGCACCCAAAAAAAAAAAAAAAGCTACCGCTAGCATTCTAATCAAGTAACAACATTTGAAGTGTCAATCGGTTTCTTGAACCACAAACAACATGGCGCGGTTGTCAAGGAAAAGCCGTCTTGCCCTGGCCACCATAAATATAATTCTTCATTGATGGAAAATACAAAGAGTCACGCAGACACAGCTCAGCACGCCGTAATTCAATAAACTCTTCCTCGCTTTCTTCCATCCAGTTCACCGTTTTGTTGTGAAAGATCATGTGATATAACATGGCATTTTGAGTGTCCGTAAACATCTGTGCTGTTGCATCGCGCCGTAGAACCCCACACACTGCTTTTAGCTTAGCGGTTGATGCGCTGGCCTTTCAACATGGGGCATACGTTTGTCGTGCGGTTTCTAGCTTCGTGCAAGGACTGCGCAGCTTGACCTTTGTTAAACATGCACACTGCTCAATGCTGTAATGCTTGGTGACCAGCGGGCTTCATACTGCGCAGTGTTTTTTGCGTTTTTTTTGTTTGTTCTTTGTGATGACAATGAGGGCCATACAACCAGAAGAGAAGCATTTCATCGAAGCTCAAGAACTGTGAACTGTACTTTTATGACACGTTATAGAAGTGTTAAAAACTAGCCTTCTGGCTAATTCTGGCTTTTTTAACCATGTGTACTTCATGTGTTTTATGAAATTGCATTGTCCCCTTTCAAAAATAAACTGAAAGAAAAAGTATGATGCATGACGTTAACCCGCCTTCAGAAAGCCTCCCTCCACTTGTGTACACAATATGCATATAGCACACATCGTCAATGCTAACGGTGGGAATGCAATTTAATCATTTTGCATCTTAATCACATTCATTCTTTTTATACTTGTATGACTACTAACAATGTTAAGAATTAACTTAAACAATGCCTATTCACTTGAAGACCCAGTTTATCAAAAATGAATGTCAAAAATGAAATTTGACACACCACAGTGTTGTTAACAACCCTGGCAAATTAGAATTATTAAAAAAGAAATCACCAATTATATAAAATGAGGTTTCGAAATCATGAAAAATCAAGTCATTGTCTGCTTTCAAACGCTGCTCTACTGAATGTGCTGAAACCATGCCTCGCTCAATGGTTATCTGTCAATTAAACAACTCTATTGGAGAAAAGTTGTGTATATATATGCACTATGAGATCGATGGTCGTTTAAATGACATAAAATCACGTTAGGAGGCTCACCTTCAAAATAGAATTTACAATCATTGGTGGGGGGTGGACATATTGTGACTGCCAAGTGGTTGCCCATCTACATCACTGGGGGGCGCAAGTACTACTTTAGTAGGGACAAAGAAACCACTAAGCCATAGGTAAGTACTAGCTGACTAAATCAGTATGGTTCTGCAGACAATGTTAAACCACACCAAGTCAGTCTAGCAGTATTACAGTAAAATAGCAACCAATGTTCTCAAACTTACCTTTAAAATTACAGCGGTACGATAGATGTAAAGCTTGAACAGGGTTTCGGACAATTCTTCGTACATCCTTCAAGGTAATTCGGTAACTCCAGCAGACAGCGACAACTCGAATTTCACAGGCCACTACCAACTGAACACTAAATATGGAAGTCCAGGCCACATAGAGCCCATTCCGCTCTGTGCTCATATCTCTTGTATTGAAGAGGAGCATGTGTGTGCACATGTACAACTTTTAACGTGTCTATGGGCAAAGTTTTTCTTGCGCTCTGGATTGGAAATGCATCACAAAATCAGAAAATTCTGATGAATAAATGATTAATGGTATTATATTTATTCTGCTAGTCTAAAAATGGATATAGAAGGTGACCCAAAAGTGACTTTACAGATATATGATACGATGGCACCTATCCATGTGGTCACCTCAGTTACACTCTCTCACGTATTGTCCCTCTTTTTGTCTTTGCATTTGTCTTTGGAGACATTACCTGACTTACTTACACTAGGGAAGACTTGCTAAACATTAGGTGGACACAAATGGTGTACTGATGTCACAGAGCTCAACACACATGGCAGCCCAGACTTGGAGTCGCTGTTTTTGAATGGCAAGTCATTGTAATCACCGGCCGAGGCTCATACTCGCCAGTGTTTACATCCCCTCCCTTGGGATTTTAACAAAGCGAAACCCAAACACTAACTCCCTAAATACAAGCAGCACATTGACATTGACTGTCTGCGGCACGGTGCGTGACTGGTTAGCACATCTGCCTTACAGTTTTGAGGACCCGGGTTCAAATCCGGCCTCGCCTGTATGGAGTTTTCATGTTCTCCCTGTGCCTTTGTGGGTTTCTCCGGTTTCCTCCCACATTCCAAAAACATGTATGGTAGGTTAATTGAAAACTCTAAATTGCCCGTACGTTTGAATGTGAGTGTGAATGGTTGTTTGTTTATATGCGATTGGCTGGCGACCAGTTCAGCGTGTACCCCGCCTCTCGCCCAAAGATAGCTGGGATAGGATCCAGCACACCCACGACCCTAGCGAGGACAAGTGGTTCGGAAAATGGATGGATGGATGGACATTGACTGTCCCAAAAACAACATTCTTGACCACTGCAATACCACGCTGAAGGACTCATATCATGCTGTTTGCCGTGCAGCTTTGAGCTAGTCTGATCGATGTTTAATTCACTAAATACCAACATAGAGGCACAGACTTAAATGTGCAAAGCCTGTGGTGCAAAGAGTGAATAAGTCGACCAATGACGCAAAGATAAAACTTCAAGACTTTAGACTGCACAGATTAGAGTGTCTTTGAAACTTTAACTGGATGAATATACGGACATTATTACATCCTACATCAGCTTCTGTGAAGACGTGTGTGTACCAACAAAGACATTTTGCACGTTCAATAACAGAAAGCTGTGGTTCACTGCCAAATGTTGCCAGAGTAAAGAGGACACCTATCAGAGTAGGGACAGAGCCATGTACAATCAGGCCAGAAACCCGGTGACAAAAGAAATCAATACAAAGAAATTATGCAGAAAAGATGGAAAAACATTTTACTGCTAATGACTCTACATCGGTTTGGGGAGGATTACAGTCGCTAACGAGCTACAAGCGATCATCCCCTCAAGCGGAGAACAGTAAAGGACTAGCTGACGACTTGACGACATTCTACTGCTTCTAAAATGAACACTTTTACACCCCACACCCATCCAGCCGCACCACCGACGACCACCATCTGACCCCCACTTGTACATTGACCATTCACGAACAGGATGTGAAATGTATCTTTAAACAACAAAAGACTTGCTTGAAACTCTGCGCAGACCTGCCTGCTCGCTCCAGTTTTCACACAGACCTTCAATAGATCTTTGAAACTGAGTCCCATCCTGCCTCAAACGCTCCATCATCATCCCCGTCCCCAAGAACCTTGCAATTTCAGGACTGAATGACTACAGACGTGTCGCCTTGACATCTTTGGTCATGAAGTCCTTTGAACGCCTCGTGCTATAGCACCTCAAGAGCGTCACAGGACCCCTGCTGGACCCTCTGCAGTTTTCCTATCGACCAAACAAGTCTGTGGATGAGGCAGTCAACATGGGACTTCACTTCTTCCTTGAACACCTTAATGGTGCATGGACCTATGCGAGGATCCTGTTCGTGGATTGCAGCTCTGTGTTAAAAACCATCATCCCTGAACTCAACTTGTGCAAGCTTTTCCAGCTCAGCGTTTCTGCTGTCATCTGCTGGTGGATTTACAGCTTCCTGATAGGCAGGACACAGCAGGTGAGGCTGGGGGACACCACCTCATCCATACAAACCACTAGCACAGGGGCGGCCCAAGGATGTCTCCTCTCTCCATTACTCTTCTCTCTCTGCATGAAGGACGGCTGTCAAACTCCTGAAGTCGACACCAGAGCAGACAACACCACAGTCATCGGCCTAATCAAAGACTGTGATGAGTCTCCATATCGACAGGAAGTGGAGCGGCTGGATCTTTGGTGCGGCCGACACAACCTGGAGCTGAACACGCTCAAGACGGTAAAGATAATCATGGACTTCAGGAAACATGCTTTCCCACAACTGCCCCTCACGCTGTCTATCTTCCCTACATCACCCATGGAGACCTTCAAGTTCCTGCGAATTACAGTCTCTCATGACCTTAAGTGGGAGACCAACATCAACTCCATCCTCCAATAGGTCCAGCAGAGGATGTACTTCCTGCGGCTTCTGAGGAAGCAAGGCCTACCACAGGAGCTGTTGAGGCAGTTCTACACAGCAGTCATTGAATGGGTTCTGGGTTCATCCATCACAATCTGGTTTGGTGCTGCCACAAAGAAGGACCAAATCAGACTGCAATGAACAGTCAAGACTCATGAAAAATCTGCCGAAATATTTTCTTTACTCCTTCCTGGGGGGGCGGATAACTGGACAGGCCTCCCGGTGTGCGCTGGTGGTGGATTCGCTCATGTTCTGTGGGTGCTGGCGTGGCCAATTGGCGTCCGCCTTGGTTCCCTGTTCCGGCTGCTGGTTGGGCATGGTGGGGCCCCTGTCTCTCCTCGGGCCTGCTTCCTCCTCTTCTTACGTCTGGTCCTTACGTCTGGCTGTGGTCCCCTCCTCATCTTCACGCGGGGGGGCGGGCGGGTGGCCGGTTCCCTGCTGACTGTGGGGCCTACTGTGGGGTTTTGTCACTGTTTGGTCTGGGGGCGGTGTCCACCGCCCGCACTCTGGGGCTGGTAGCGGGCCCTGACTGGGATGGGGGGGTTCTAGGGGGCGGTACAGCAGGGCTGGGCTCTCTCCCTGTGGTTGTCCCGCCGGATGAGTCCGGCCTGCATGAGCCATGCCTCTTAATCACTCACTCAGCACACACACACACACACACACACACACACCATTCACTGTAAATATTATTCACTAAACACATCTGGGCACACACACATACTCAAGAGTTTCTTGGCAGACTGGTGCAGGGTCAGGGGGTGGATGCGGGCGTCGGCCCGAGATTCAGTACCTCAGTGCTGGTTCCCGGTCCAGACGTTTCGCAATGCAATGCATGCAAAATCCTCTTGGACCCTCCACATCCTGGTCACCACTTATTCCAGCTCCTTCCCTCAGGTAGGCGCTATCGAACAATGCAAACTAAAACTAGCAGACATTCCAACAGCTTCTTCCCTCTTGCCAGAAACCTCTAAAACAGTTGACTTACAATTTCATTGAAACACGCTGCCAATTTTGCACATCTCTGTCGGGACACTTTTACATTATTTGTGCACTCAGTTTTATCATGCTGTCCTATTTACATACTGTTGTTGAGTACTACTGCCCACTTACAGTATGTGTTTGACAACTGAACCATTTTAAGAATCGTCGCTGTACCAGATTATTGCACTATTAGTCACTTTAAATTGCTCTAAAATACTTGAGGTCTCTGCATCATTTGGACAATTTGCACTAATATATAAGCATCACCACACTAGTGATACACTTCCATTGCTCTCCAGTGGCTCTTTGCCATAGTGGCTGTTTGTTGTCATATTAGAGTTGCTCCAACTACCAGAGACAAATTCCTTTTGTGTCTTGTGACATTGTCGATTCTGATATACACTTCTGTCTTTCTATTTGGTTTCAGGTATCATTTAGACAGACGTGAGGCCATCTGCATTTGAAAGCTTTGCTTTGCAGCTACTACTGTACCTCCACTGATGAAAGCACCAACCTCTTGGTGCAGGCGTTCGTACAAAGGGTAAGGGGTATGCATGTCCGGAGGGATGCAGTGGAATTTAGCGTCAACAAAAGCTCAAGTCAGCGGATGCTTCAAAAAATGATAAAAGCTTTACCCATGCGACTTCCAGTTTAGCGGGAATGCAGTGTCAAAGCGTCAAAAGCGTATTGTGGCTTTCCTCAGAGGAAGAACAAGGCTTCAAAGTATAAAAGTATATAAAACCCCTGAGGCTTTATGAAGTATAGCCGTTAAAAGTAAACAATTTACAGCATGAGGCTGCATATCACGATAGAGTGCAGTATATTCACTTTTACATTGTAAACATTCTAAACAGAAAGAGTTCAAGATCTCTCATAACACAAAGTGAGCTCAAGCAGGATAACCCCTGTCAGACTGCATTCTCCCCCCAGATTCTGGGAAGTGTGGCGAGGTCAAGCACGTGGCACACTTTAAATCCAAAAACACTAAACACATTAGCAATTCATCCACGTAGAGCTTACTAGAAGTAGAGTGTTTTTTTTGTTTTTTTTATTTGCATAGATTTTAGCACAGTTGAGAGGACTATATAATTTAAGTTAAAATAACTGAAAAAAATGTCAGGTAAAACAGTTTGAGAATATAATGGTTCTTTCTGCAAGATTTGTAATATATGTTGTCCTAAAAGTCCCCCCCCCATCATTCCGTTGATCTGCTTGCAAATCGGAAAAAACAACAACAATGTGACTATGATGTTGGTCTATATGGATACAAAAGTAACTTTTTCTCCAGTAAAACAATAGTTTGTGCTATAGTTTCCGAAAGCCCCCAACCCCTTTATACTTACTGCTTATAAATTAAGTGAATTGCTCATCCACACAAACTTATAGCACACGAAGATGCCCCGATGTCTTACACACACAGTCACTAACACATCAAAACAACCAAGCTCACTGTCCATTTCCCACAGTGTCAATTGTATTTGATAAATTTGAAAAGCATTTCCATTTAATATTTGACATTTAATTTGCAATTCAAATGTGGTCGGAAGCGCAATGAAAAAAGGGGCCGGTGTTTCCAGAGCAAAAAAAATAAATAAATAAATAGATAATGTTTGATGAATGGTTGTGTTTATTTTGACACCATTTTTAGAAATATCTCCCAGTTGGCACAATGGGTTGGTTTAGTTTAGATAAGTTAGATCAGTTCTACTTGTCATTCTTTTCCCTTTTCATTCTGCACGGAGTTGTAGAGGAAGCGATTCTGGAAGACATGTATGACGGGAAGCAGCTTCAGGATCGGTGTGTGTGCAGGTAGAGTGACTTCAATGCTCTTCTGCACAATAAGGCTGTCGTAACGCTCGAGCAGGCAAGCCAAGTTTGTCGTTTCATGTCAGTATTTAGAGGCATTTTTATCAGTACCACATCATCTACATTGGTGTCAGCCAACAAATAGTTTCCTTTGCGTGAGGCCCTTGTTTATGTGTCTCGTGTGTGAAGCAGACCAAGTATTAATAGATACTCAGCCGCCTGAATTGCCACTAGTGTGTGGTATTTTTAGCGTGGACTTATGTGTTTGGTGACCCAGAAGGATTTTCTTATAGGCTTTATCTTGTGTGATGTGAGAGGATCAGTCTGGAAAATGACCCTTCAGATCACTATGCAGGTAAAACATGTTCCACTACAGGTGTGTCAGGTGCCAGAAATGCCGGCAAGTGTTTGTCTTTGTCGGCAGGTCTTCTAAATGCATTCCTGTTTTGTCTGTACGGGATCCTTTACACCGTATACTGTACAAATCATTGGAACTACGCATGTTTCCACTTGACCAGTGAATAAATCATTGCAGGTAAATCCAGATTCCTGCCAAGTAAGTCAGATTATTAGTCTCATGATCCCAAACCCTTTAAGTCTCTTTCAGGACATGAGGTCAACAATACAAAGAGACACAGTAAATGAGTTCTTTAAAACAGAAAAAAAAAAACTCCAATCATTGTTAAAAAGAAGCATTTTCCAAGAGAGTTAATCAAATACTGTGCCACCTAAAACAATGGCACAAACCCTTTGTTTTACAAAAATTAAGAGTGAGCCACGTTGTGGGCAGTACAGTTGAACCTCAACTGTTCAAATCTCAGCTCAGGCCTCTTTGTGTGGAATTTCCATGTTTTTTCACCTCCCAAAATACATGTTAGGGTAACTAAAAACACTGAATTGCCCGCAGATGTGAATTTGGCTGTGAATGGTTGTGTGTTTGAATCCTGTGATCGGCTGGTGACAAATCCAGGGTGTACCCCGCCTCTCGGGCAAACTCAATTGGGATAGGCTCCAGCTCAAATTTGACCGTGAACTGGATAAGTGGATCATTTGATGGAGCAAAGTTTTGTCCACAACTCTATAGAGTGCTGGACATTCATAGCACCACTTGGGACCTGGATGCTGTTCCTTATGTTAAGTGTTGTATACAGCAGAGGAAAATGTGCTGGAAATAATGTCATTTTCACAAATTGTCACGTGACTTTTCTCTATTACAGGCACTATCATGACTATCTTGAATACTGCCATACCTGCTGTTATCTCATTTCACGAAGTACCTGCTCGTTCAATATTGAAGAAAGCAGTGGAGCTAAAGAGAGCCACATCACAACTGTTCCATTCGTGCTGCGACCTTTCAGATATGCCAATCACATTTCTGGGACAGCCAAACGTGCTGTAAAGCCCTGAAGCTGCTGCAGCCATGAGTCAATAAAGCATTAACTTACTTCATGTCAGTGAGATGCCCTCCACTCTGTCCCACTTATAGCTGCACTGGTTCTGTTTCGAAGATGAAAGTGCACAGATTCAATCGGAAGCTGTTTCATCAAAGTTAATGTGTTGATCATAGTGTGGGTTATGCAATTTAATTTTTTTAAAGAAAGCATTGTCTAGGAAGTGACGTGTCTGGGTTTGTAGTTGTGTTCTCTAGAATCACCATGGTTTCATTTTTAAACTTCCATGCAACAGTTTTAGAGTCGTTTGTTATATTGATGATCAAATGATTTGTACATACTGTAATACGTAGCACAATGTTAGAGAAACAGTCTTCAGTTATAGTTTCCTACAGTGATGCATTTTGTTGCGCTACATTCATATCCCATTGTTACAGACATGCTACTGGAATTGTCATGGGAGAATGCTTAAGTATGGTACATTTGCATCGGCCACTATAAGAAAATGATGCCAAAAGCAGTCACTGAAGTAATGCTGAGGTTATATTTTTATTATTTATTTGTTGTAGTTTACATCTTGGGAATGTGTATGTTGTTTAATGTGTTCAGTAAATGTGAGCACAGTGATATTGGGTATGTGTCACGTCAAGTACCATACATGTAAATAGAAATCTGATTCACTGTATAGGCAATAAATCTGAATTGGGCGCTTCGACATGCAGTGTAAATCCAGCCTAATAGGGTACAGCAATGAAATACATTACGTATACGGGCAGAATCCTTGCACCTCCAAAACCATTAGTTGGCAGAAAATTCAAAAAACTGCATATTAAAAAAAAAATTGAACATTTTATCATTAGTTCTTTAGATTGGTTAATTTGTAAAAATTACAGACCCATGTGGGGACTGACCAACAATATCAATCATTGAAAATAAAAATGTTTGACAATAGTTTTCCAACCAATAGTGACAGTATTTAATTCCTAAATGAAATAAGTGAAAGCAGATTTGTCATTCAGAAATTAATGCTGGACTCAGCTCATTCCAAGAACTTGAAATGAGTCAGACCTAAAGAAGATTATATATTGAAAAACAGTGCCTCTAGGAAGCGGACCTACCCTTGTTGTAAATATCAGGTTCCAAGCTGTTCTTTCAAGGTTAGAAAAGCTCTGATGTTGTCAGAGGGCCATTCTTCGAACTGCATGCTGTGTGGAAGTTGGGGACAAGAGTCCAGCTTCCTGTTGGCCTCCCATCCCTGTCTGTGTGCATCCTGTACACACAAAAAGCTACATTGTGATAAGCCCCAGCTGATCCCCACCCAACTCTGACTTACTTTCTTTTCCATGCACTTGGCATGCCTGCTTTTGAATGTCATTATTGTCTTCTGGTGAGATTTTACATAGCAAGAAAAAAAAAATACATTGATTTGCTAAAGGGACTTAAATGTGTTGCAAATCAATACCCACAATGAGGCTATTGAGTTGTCCAGCAACAGCACAAGAAGGATAAACACAACAGCAATGTTTTGTTCACTTGACTTGTCTTTGTGGCTGTATCAAATCCATCTTGCTTTAATTTTAGTAGTCAGTACACATTTCCCACCAACTTAAGTGACTCTAACTCCAAAGGGAGAAGAAGCAACATGCAACGTGACAACAACAGAAATTACATTTTAGACTCTGGATGATAAAGTTGAACTGATCTGGTAGGATTTTGCTAACATTTACTTAGTTGAACCTTACAACAAAACAAGCTGTGATCGACTGAGGGTCATAGAAGGCATCAAACGGATCTCCAAACATCGATGCCAATGAAGTTGGATGGGACATTGTGAAGAACTTAAATAAAAACATAATACAGTGATTTGGAAATCCTTTTAAACTGTATATTCAACTGATTACACTTCAAAGAAAAGATATTGAATGTTCAAACTGATGACCAATATTGTGTGGGTTTTTTTGTGTGCATAAATATTCTCTCATTTTGAATTTGATGCCCCCAACGCCTTCCAAAAAAGTCAGGACAAGGGGAACAAAAGACTGGGAAAGTTGACGACTGCTGGAAAAAAAAAACAACAATGAAAAACAAAAAACACCTGTTTGGAACGTTCCACAGGTGAACAGGTTAATAACAAAAAGCTGGGTGTCATGATTGAGTATAAAAGGAGCAGCCCCAAAAGGCTCAGTTCTTCACAAGCAAGGATGGGGCGAGGTTCACCACTTTGTGAAATAGTCCAACAGTTTAAGAACATTTATCACTGTACAATTGCAAGGAATTTAGGGTTTTTGTCCTCTACGGTCCGTAATATCGAGTCAGAGAATATGGAGAAATCTTTGCACTTAAATGGCAAGGCCGAAAACCAACATTGAATTCCCATGACCTTCAATCCTCAGGCTGCACTGCATTAAAAACCAGCATCAGTGTGTAAAGAATATTGCCACGTGGGCTCAGCAACACTTCAGAAAACCCTTGGCAGTTAACACAGTTCATCACTGCATCTAAAAATGCAAGTTTAAACTCTACCATGCAAAGCAAAACCCATTTATCAACAACACACAGAAACGTCGCTTCTCAAGGCCCGAGCTCATTAGCGAAGGAATGACACAAAGTGGAAATGTGTGCTGTGGTCTGATGAGTCCACATTTCAAATTGTTTTTGGAATTCATGGACGTCGTGTCCTCCAGGTCAAAGAGGAAAAGGACCATCCGGATTGTTATCACCGCAAAGTTGAAAAGACAGCATCGGTGATGGTATGGGGTTGTGTTAGTGCTCATAGCAAGGGTATCTTGTACATCTGTGAAGGCACCATTAATGATGAAAAGTACATACGGCTTTTGTAGCAAAATATGCTGCCATCCAAGCAACATCTTTCTTCAGGGACATCCCTGCTTATTTCAGCAAGACAATGCCAAGCCACATTCTGTACGTGCTACAACAGCGCTGCTTTGTAGTAAAATAGTGTCAGTACTAGACTGGCCTGCCAGCAGTCCAGACCGGTCTCCATCAAAAATGTGTGGTGCATTATGGAGTGCAAAATACGACAACAGAGACCCCGGGGTGTTGAGCAACATTGTACATTAAGGAAAAATGGGAAATAATTCCACCTACAAAAGGTCCAACAATTAGTGTCCTCAGTTCCCAAACGCATATTGAGTGTTGTTAAAAGGAAAGGTGATGTAATCCAATCATCAACATGCCCCTATCCCAGCTTTTTTGAAACGTGTGGCAGGCATCAAATGTAAAATGAGTGACTATTTGCATAAATAAAGTTTATCAGTTTGAACAATAATATATCTTGTCTTTGTAGTGTAATCAATTGAATATTGTTATGGCTGCATCAAACACAATATATTTGGACCCCAAAGCAAAACAACAGAAGATGCATGTTTACAGACTTTAGTCAACAAAGGGAGCACACTGACGTGAAAAGACTACTGTAAACAGAAAGTGACGTGACAGAAGGTCAACGTGAAAACCATCTAGCGGACCGGTACTTAAATAAGGACGGTGGACGAGGAGCCACAGGAGGATAATACTAAAAGAAGCTAGGAGTACAAACTCTAACCTCCACAAGGAAGACAAACAAGAACAGAAAAACACAGTAGTACTTGCTAGAAAAACAGCAGACGAAAATAGCTACTGGCAGGACGGAATGAACGTGAGAATGTAACAAAGCTAGCAGGGCAATGGCAACAAGCGAAGTACAATTTCTCAGCGTTTTCGTCCTGCGTCTCCCATCCTTAAATACACTGCTGATGACAAATCACCAGCAGCTGCATGGCGGGAGACTCGCCCCACCGACCTGCACCACAACAGAAAGTTCCACACATGAAACAAGCAAACAAAACAGGATATGACAAATATCGGTTGAAAAACATTTGTTAATCATTGAATTATGTTTTTATTTACGTTTTACACAACGTCCCAACTTCAATATAATTGGGATTTGTATTTAGTGGTCGGTTTTAAGAGCAGTTTGCAACAGAATTCCCCAGGGTGGCAAAAAAAAAAAAAAACTGCCAATCTGGGCTTAAATTCGCAAAGAAAAAAAACACAAGTCTTCCGAGAGAATGTGGGGGCGAAATGTGTTAGTCTTCATAAACAAATGTGTTTTTTTTCTCCAGCAAGTTTTGGATCATTATATATAGAGAGGTGGGAATACTGTACTTAGTAGTTCCAAATAGCAGTCAGTTTTGGCAATAAATCTTCCTACTAATTGAGGTAACCAAAATATGAGACTTTTCGGTCTAATTATGTTCCCGTGACTCTTTCTTGTGAGAGTTTGTAGCATCATGCTGCACCTGCTTCAAATGTTGCACTGCATTCTCTTGTGCTTTTTATTTTAACCACCTCTGCTACTCATTTTAACTTGGAAACTGTTGCTGCATTGTCCATAAGGCTGTGTAAGCAAAAGTACATCAGCTGCCCCTCCTTTCTTCTTGTTATTCTTGGCCTTGGTTCAATGTTTTGTGGAAACTGCTAATGGAGTTTTTGAGTTGCGCTACAACAGCCCAGACCTAAATTCCAAAGTGCAATCTCTGTGATGACTTGAAAAGGGCTGTACAAGAGATTTCATCACAGAGCACTTGAGCGGGCCAATATTGTGAAGATGTGCCGTGCTGAAAGGCATGGCGAGCCAAAAACACTGAATGACGCAGTTAAAGCAAAAGCTCCTTCAACAAAGTCTTTCCTCCAAATCTATCATGTTAAAATTATCTCAAAAAATCTGCTATTTTGCATGTTGACAGTTGACATCTCTGAATTTGACTGACAGTGCATGTTTTGTATCGTTTGTGCCATGAGGCCATGCAGGCAAGGCGCTGTGAGCTCACTGATGAAAGATAATGTAGCTGGGCTGATTTGCAATACGCGTGAAGCCCAGGCCTCGGAGTCACAAGGGCTGCCCAAATCTCTTTGTCCACAATTTAAAAGCTTTAAGTAGTTCAAGTGTGACTTCAAGGCTATTTTGTACTTGTTTGTCATAGGCTAATTTTTCCTCTTGTGTTCCAGGAGGCCGGATTAGAGAGATTAGTGACGATATTTCTGGCTCTATTCCCTCCTCTGCCTTGCCAATTTTAATGTACACTACACATACATGCACACGGACCAGAAAAGGCTAAATGATTTCTTTGTACCCGACATAGGCGTTCCTAGCCCATTTTGGGTTAGGGTCAGTTGAATCTCAGCACCCCTACAATTTGAGAGATTTATTTATTCTACAAGCTAGCAAAGTGCAGTACAGTACTACAGTAAAGTACAACACAGTACTTGGTTGAAATTGAATACAGGTATGTCCCAAAAAATTTGAATACCGAGGGAAAGTCAATTTATTTCAAAACGTGAAACTTGTATATTAGTTTAACACACACAAAGTGAAATATTTCAAGCCATTATTTGTTTCAATTTTGATGAGTATGGCAGAAAGACAAACAAATAAACAAATACAGTATTTCAAAAAATTCGAGTATTTCATATGACCAACAAAAAACACAGATGTAACAGGATGTACATAGAGTCATCTGGATATCTTATTGGCAGTTGGAAAGTGAATACAAAATTACATTAAGACAATAAAAACAAGCAATATGTTTATTGTTGTAGTTGTAATTTACAGTAGTGTCGAACTGCACTCCCTCATACTGAGAGAGATGTTTTTAATATTTTGCATCTCACATGCCTCTATAAGGCAACCAACAAAAAAAATAAAAGACCTGTCAGTATGATGCACTGCTACTACAACATTATTAATACTATTATTAATAATAATACTTGCTAATAATACTTTTTATCGGATTTATTTTAAGTGTAATTGCTGTACGTACTGTATTATTGGTTTGGTGGATGTGTGGCAGGTTAGTCCGTGTGAGCGTTGTGACCGGCAGCAGCTCCTTGCGAGTGTTCTCATTTTGTATTTGTGTGTCGACTGTTTGTCCCGTTCAATTAACGCCTGAAATTGCCAGAGCGACAGCTGCTCTCCTCGTCCACGTGTGAGGTCATAAAAGTAGCGTAATTGTTGCATTCTCCCACCCCACTTCACTCACCCAGACGTGTGTCTGAAAGTTCAGTTTTGAAACTCACACTTTGTCTTGCTGTACGAAGCAACAAATTCGATCGCGCGATGGCTTGCAAGTCACAAAACCGAAAGGTTCGGGTGCCACTGTATTGGGTAGCTGCATGGAACTCAGCCTACTCATCAAGTGTTGCACCGCACACTTACCCTGGGTTTTTGTTTTTTTTCAACGTCCTCTGCCTCCTAACTTTGACTCGGAAGACGTTGCTTGTCATCTGTCAGGCTGTTCAAACCCTCTGTCACACAGCTGAGTTTGGCCCCGCCCCTCCACTCTTCTTGTTATTCTTCCTCTTGCTCCCCTTCCCCTCCATAACAGCCCCTCCCTTTCTCCCTCTCGCTCCCTCTCCTCACAGGGTTGCCACCCAGCACTTGCTTTGCACGGCCCTGATTGGTGGGTTTCTTGTGAAGAGGGGCAGGGTCTGTGTCGGACTGGCGAGAGCTTCTCAAGTGCTGAGCACAGCCTCTCTCGTACTCAGAGAGCCTTCGGTCTGGATCTGTCTGCGTTATCAGCCTAATCATCTCTCTTTCAGCTTCAGGCCTTACTAGAAAAGCACGCGAAAAGGAATGTACGGTCCATGAAATCTGAGCGGCTTTATCTCTTTCTCCTCTAGTTCCTTACCCCGTGCGCTTTATTTTGACGAGCATCGTCCTCGGCCGCTCAGGAGAAGCAGGTCACCCGCACATCGACGGCCTCCGGAGACGATAACAGGACTGCGCACACCAGCAGTGCGTGTGTGCGTGCGCATTGCAGCCCCCCCCACCGCATTGTGCGTGCGTGCGTGAGGAGGCTAATGCCCGCCGAAGTGTGGTCAGGGCCCGAGGAGGATGAGTCCGGCTGTCGAGGCTCAGGCCCAGGAAGCCAAGGATGCAGAGATCCAGAAGCAGAAGATGCAGCAGCAACAGCAGTACCCGCAGTGCTACGCGGAGAAAGGGGTCATGCTTGAGCCCTTCATACACCAGGTGGGGGGGCATTCGTGCGTCCTGCGCTTTGGAGAGCAGACCATCTGCAAGCCCCTCATCCCCCGCGAGCATCAGTTCTACAAGAGCCTGCCAGCGGAGATGAGAAGGTTCACCCCCCAGTACAGAGGTAACCACTGTCACTCGGCTTCCCGGCTTGTGTTTTGTTGTACATTTTGGAGTAACTGCTGCAAAATGAAAGGGATTTTAATACATAGTGCCACAGGGGGGCGCTGCAGCAACAAATGCAAGCGAGAAACGGACCCGGTGTGCCGTTTGTGTTCGGTTTTATTTGCGCAGGTAAATCAGGTGAGCAGAGGTTGGTAGGGGGTGTCTGGTTGGTGGTACCAGGCAAGCGACCTGCACACGAAACCGATACAAGCACGCGAACGCCTCCAAGGAGGGATCATGAGGTCACCTGGAGAGTTTAACGTCACAAAGGCTGAGCTGACACGCACCACACCTTCTTTAGCTTCTCTTGAGCAACATTTGTGTAGACAAATTATGCAGTAGGACTGGTTGAGCACATCTCGCACCCTTAACAAGCTGTGCCTGTTTTTTTTTTTTTTTTCTTTTTTTGTAGACGGCAAATAAGAATCGTCACAGTGCCAAGAATCAGTCTGCCAATTGCTACTTTTCAAAAGCATTCACATGCCTCGGGGCCACGACAGCTGTCTCCTTTGTCTCCATCTTAGAAGTGACAGATAATATGTCACTCCCTTCTCCACAAGCCGCATTTGCTTTATGTGCCCGTTTCCCAAAAAGTGTTCAAAGAAACAAAGGAATTAGGAGACCACAAAAGGGTGGGAAACATCCACCTTATCTTTTCAATCTGTTTTGTTGCGCTGCCAGCATTGGTCAGTTCTCTGTCAGCATCTTTTCCACCTTATCTTTATTCTCACGTCCTTTCTGTGTCCCTCTCTCCTTCAACTCTTCTACTTTTGTGTCAATGGAAAGAAGGCATGTTGGGACTGTTTGGATTTCCTTTATTCTCACTATTCACTGAAGGACCTCTGCTCTTTTACAGTAAAATACATTCTGTCTGGTATACAGTACTCTGTACATTGACTGCCATTGTCTGATGTGGTAATAAATGGGATTCAAACGTCACTTTCGTAGTTTGTGTCTTCTGTGATTGGACTCTATATTTCGCTCTTTCGCTTGTTCGTGTATCATTATTATTTTATATTTTCTTAAAAGTACTTTGTGTTTCACCTCAGGACATTTGTCACAAATGACGACAAAGTGATTTATTTTGAGATTTGTATTCACGTAAAATTGACTGACATTGAATTGTCCCTCTTGTACCAGGCGTGGTGTCCGTCAGTTTCGAGGAGGATGAAGAAGGGAACCTCTGCCTCATCGCCTACCCACTCCACAGCGACCCGGCAGCCGACCTGGAGAATAAAGACCCCTCGGACGACAGCGAGCCCAAGAGCAAGATGCTCAAGTGGGGCAACGTGATGGGGTCCTCCCCGCTTGTGGAGAGCGAAAACCTGAGCAAAGAGGGTCGAAACCGCCACTCGCGCAAAGATAAGAGGTGAAAAGCAAGACAATTTTTACTACAGAGCCCACGTTGCTTGTAGCAGATTTAAGTAGTCATGATCAAGTGGCAAATGATGTATTCATCACTGCAAATGCACACATTAGATATTTGCCTATGGCAAAAAGTATGCATTACTGAACGTCATTGACTGAACATAAAAAATACCTTGTCATCCCTAGCCCTGGTTGTGTGTTTTTGACATTCTGTATTAACAGCATTGACACTTTAAAAACATTTTTTTTTTTTACACTTCCTGTAAAATGCAGCATTTTTTGCCTTTTCCCGTGTTGTTGTTCTAAGAAAACATCCTCGCGGAGTGGGAGGACAAAGTCAGTCCACCCATTTTCTTTACTGCTCATTCATCCTCGGGTTGTGGGTGAGCTGGAGCCTATCCCAGCTGATTTGGGGTGAGAGGCTTGGTAGGCGCCACGCTGGACTGGTCGCCAGCCAACCACAGGGCATATACAGACAAACATTCATTCACACTCACAGCTATAGAAAACCTAATATGCATGTCTTTTGGAGTGTGGGAGGAAGCCCACGCAAGCATGTGGAGAACATTCAAATTCCACACAGAAAGGCCAAAATTGAGATGTTAACCCTGAACCTCAGAACTGTGAGGCAGACGTGCTAACTACTTGGTCACCGAGGACCAAGTAAATCCATCAGTTTTCCTTCTACAGTGGTTCCTCGCTATTCGTGGGGGATAGGGCTCGAGCCCTGCCAGGAACAGAGAAAATCGTTACGTAATTTGACTGTATGTCTAAATGAAACTCCTCAACTAACTTCAACACAGTTCCTTGACAACAAGATGGGGACAAAGCACTACTTTGGTCTATATGAAGCTTCACAATTCACTTCAGCATAGTTTCTTGGCACCAAAATGCCACAAGATGGCCAATGTAACACTTTTATTGTTTTGGCCTGAGCACAAAAACATTGAATAGGTGAGGTTTTCAGCAAATTACAGAAGTTAGGTTCCTCAAGAAATTCGCAAAAAGGTGAATGCCGAACCATGAATAATCAGGGCTACAATGTAGCAAGGTTATAACAGGATGCCACTGATGTGTATGGATCTTCTGGAATGCCGGGACTAGGGTGTTCACACCTGGGACTCACTCTCCTGTCCTGTTGTGTTGACAGCAATTGACACTTTCTGACAAGTCTGCACACCAGACCTTGGGGTCATTTATCAATTCATCTGATTGCGGAATGTGAAAGTGCACACAAAATGCCAAAAATGCAAAGGCGGATAAAGGCCATGTTTCCTGTTACAAGGCTGATGCAACGTTCTCTGTGTGAAAGAGGCTTATGACTCTTGAACGAGTTGAACTTTCTTGGTTGTTACGGCTTCATCTAAATGTCACCATACATTTTTGGGTGGATCAAAATGATGCTGAAAGGGCTTTTCTCTCCCCCTCCACTTCTAGTGCTCACAAGCTGCAAGAGGATGTGGAGCTGGAGTGGCTGCAGCAGGCCGAGGTGCTGTACTACCGCCTGGAGCGCAGCCACAGTAACGCCGTCCCACAGCTCAAACACAACCCTTGGAGCCTCATGTGTCACCAGCAACACCTGCAGAGGATGAAGGACAACGCCAAGCACCGCAATCAATACAATATCCTTTTGGTATCATGATGCAATGTCATAAATGACAAATGCGTTAATGAAATGACACGTGACAGCCCACTTATTATAGCGCGCACACACACACGCACACACCATGGCCTGGCGAAAAGCTGGCCGTTTAACACAATCTCCAACTATCAATGTCCCTTGGTGTCACCTTACTAAGGCACACCAGTCAGTGACTTGATATGACCTTGTCACAGACACAAGACACAACAATGGAAAGTCACAGCTGTCCACCAAGAAGCTTTTATCAAGATTGTTTTTTTTGTTTTGTTCATTAACTCACAAGATACAAGCTAAACAACAACATACACCAACAAACTTCAGAAATTGCCATTCAACAGTCACCAATCTTCTAACCCTCAGCCTGAAGCGTACCACAATTCCAAAACATAACCTCTACACAATACACCTCTCAAAATAGTCCTCCCTATTTCATTATTGTTTTTCCTTTTACAGTGTATTCATCATATAGCACAGCCAGGTAACATTATTTGAAACACACAGAAATAAAAACAAAATAACAAAAGAAAGAAAAGTTACTTTCAAAGAAGACAATCACAAAACAAGAAACACGTCAATAACATCGCAGTTCCTCTACCCTCTTCCTTGACGGAATGTGCCAGAATTCATCCTGCTGGAAAACCTTACGTGGCAGCACGCAGTGCCATGCGTGTTGGACCTGAAGATGGGCACGCGGCAGCATGGGGATGACGCCTCAGAGGAGAAGAAGGCCCTGCAGATCCGCAAGTGCGAGCAGAGCACATCAGCCTCCATAGGTGTCAGACTCTGTGGCATGCAGGTACCTTCAGGCGGAGACGCAATCCACTCACCAGCCACAACATCATGTTCTCTATCAATAATCCTGAAAATAAAATCGCACTGGGAGCGAGGAGACACAAGAGTTAACAAGGGAAGCGAGGAACAGTATAGCTTACTTGACATAAGGTGGGCCGTGGTACCGCTAGGAGAGGCTGCAATACTTAAGTGAGGTTTTCTGGGAACAGGCAGGCTTATACACACCGGTGATGAGGGTGATTGAAGACAGGTGAGGAGGGGGGGGGGGGGAGAGGACACAAAGCGCCCTCCCGGCTCCAATAATGGAACTGCAGGGCAGTATATGACAGAACCTCATAGGGTTGAGCTAGTGATTACGACTCTTTTAATAATATTTACATTGTTTTACATTCAATTAGTGGTTTCTTCCCACAGTTGGTTAAGTGATTGACCCTCCAGTTACATTGTGGGTGGAATTGACCCGTATAAAATAAAATAAAAACTCTTGAAAAAATGTTTTTGAAATGTTAAGAAACATGTAGGATGGCCCTCTTCTTTTCTTATTTTTTACAATATTTTTATATATTAAGATTTTTTTTATTTACATGGTATGATAAATGTAATAACAAAGCAGTGACATAAGTGGCTAAAAGGGTGCAGAAGTGTCTCATTTATATACTTTTTTTGTAAATACACCCCAATTAATTTATTTCTGGGATTTTCCAATATTGACAGAAACAATTATTTAATAACAAGCGGGTCACATTAACCATCACAGCTGCCACATCCATGCATTGCCTGAAAATGTCGCCACATTCAATATGGGCGCCATATGTCAATGCATTGCCTTTGATGGGAATGTCACCACATTCAACATGGCTTCTACGTAGGCATGTGCGTGTCTGTTGGCTGGATCTAGTCATATTGTATGTCTGTGACCCGGAAATACACCAAATCCATTCTCAGCCTGCATTGCGCAAAGGCGCCAGTAAACAACAGCGGCCAATTCTGGAACTAATAGACTTGTCAACAGCAGTTTAAGGGATAACTGGAAACTATTTTTGGACACATGGACTGCCCAGATGGTCCGTTACTTCAGATATCTGTTAAATCGGGGTCCGTTAAATCAAGGTTCTAACCTCTTTTGTTCAACCTTATCTTCAAATGGCATAGCCCATCTGTCAGTTAATAACAAAAAAACAAGTGTGGCCCTTGACACAAAAGCTTGTCTACCCCTGGTCTAGACTCTTGTTTGACATTTGGACAGTATTTTTGAGATGATTTATTAGCTGTTGGCTGAAAATTGGGTTTCATAAGATTTCCAACAATGCCATGATTTTGTCCATCCCACCAGGTGTATCAGTCTGACACAGGCCAGCTGATGTTCATGAACAAGTACCACGGCCGTAAACTGACCCTCTCTGACTTTAAGGAGGCTCTGGTACAGTTCTTCCACAGCGGACGCCGCCTGCGTCACGAACTCCTGTCGCCAGTGCTACGCAGGCTCCGGGAAATGCAAGCCGCTCTGGAGGCCTGTGAATCTTATCGCTTCTACTCCAGCTCGCTGCTCATCATCTACGATGGAGCGCGGCACCGCAAGCACACACGCCGACGCACCGAGGGCGGCCTCTCGGAGGAAGACGAAGAGGAGGAGGATGAAGAGGATGAGGAGGCGGAAGCCGAACCAGAAACAGAGGAGGAAGAAGATACGGGTGTAGCGGGTGCACTCGATTTCCCCCGCACCCCCTCTGCTTGTGGTGACGACAGCAGCAGTTGTTCCAGTAGCAGCAGCAGCAGCAGCAGCAGCAGCTCCCTGTCCAACTCAGATCCACGCAGCCCAGTGGTGGATGTGCGGATGATAGACTTTGCCCACACCACCTGCAGACATTACCGCGAGGACAGCGTGGTCCACGAGGGCCAGGACACAGGATATATCTTTGGCCTGCAGAATCTGATCACCATAATCTCCGAGCTGGAGAACCACAGCTCGGGCTAGACGCTGAAAACGTCTGGGAGAAGCTCATCAGACCCTAAGGCTGTGTTCAGAATCACTCCCTATCCACTACATAGTGCCCTATGTAGTGAGTTCACCGTTTTGTAGTGCTTTTCGAATGTGTAGTGAGTATAGGTTAACCTCTATATCAGTGTTTTCCAACCTTTATTAAGACAAAGCACATATTTTACAAAAATGTCCAAAAAAAGTAAATACGCTGGTTAATTGTGTACCTTATGCCATCAAGTGGAAGAGCATTTCATTGTTCTGCTTGTCACTATACATCGCCGGCATATATTGATGAACAAAGATACATCAATTGTAAGAAATTCAATAATTTTAGGACCAATTATGAAAACATGGATAATTTATGGTAAGACAACTTGGTAATCTTGTGGCACGTCACACTGGTGTATATAGTGACCGCAATCTATCCCATAATGCATCTTAAAAAGTAGAGAACAACGATGGTCACTAGAAAAGCCAATATATCCCATGAATGATTTTCCATTTCCACTTGGGTTTGATTTTTGGCACGAGACAAATTCATGAGTTGTGTCGCAAAAATATCTTTAATGTAAGAAGAGTAACACATCACAACTCAGATGGACATAAAGAGCTTTATTTGTATTAATTTTATTGAATAATAATAAGCATTACACTGACAGGATATAGTGCTTTGCCAAGGGACAGAACAACGCCATGCGCTCAGGCAGAGATACAAACCGATGACCCTCCGGTTGCAGGGTGTATGCTTACCCTGTGCCACATAGTTGAAAACAGCGCAATCTTATTGTCATTCATTTGTCTCATATTTGCTACAGAAGTCAACCAGCTGACATCGATCTGCTACATTGTAATTATGTGACATCAAAAACTCTTTTTCATTTGGCTAATGAATGAACTATAGTTCACTTTATAAAAAATTGCGATATAATGATTCGGGAATAGGTAATAACGGAATGATTCCGAACACAGCCTATGTCTGACTGTTAGGACGCCAACTGGACTACAGCAATGCCCCCTTCATGTTTGTTGGTGTGTCGCTATGTTTTGTCCTGTTGTCCGTTTTCAAGTTTGAGTAACACAGCAGACTGAGTAACACAGCAGACGTCACAGTTGTGACACAAGACTCAAAAAAGGGCGACTAGCAAAAGAATGATGAGCAATTGTTTCCATTTCCAAAGAGAGCATAAAGACTTTGCACACACAAACTGTACATGCACTTAAAACACATTCAGCTGGGGTGTTGTCTTATCTTGAGTTCTACGGTATTTCTATGCGGAGAAGTCCACAGAGACTATATTCATAAATATCAGAGACAGAAGCGAGAGACTTATTTATTTACTGGACAAGTCCCATTGAGTAAGCAAATTCTCCAAATGTATGAAGGGAGAGCACTACATTCCATGTTATTGCAATAATGATATTCATTAATATTGTGACATGACATGTTTGGATACTTCAAGTTTTTATTACATTTTTCTTTTCTTTTTTTGGTCCATAGGCGAAGAATTAAAAGTGTTTGGTTTGTGCTAATGTCTGTGTTCTTTCTTGTTTGGTCAAAAGTCAAATCTAATTTTGCTGCTATCACATTTCATGTCTGGCTCCAGAATGAAGCGTTGATAGCTGCGCCGATGTCTGAGGTAAGAAAGTGTGAGCGCATGAGCAAAGATCCATTAATATCACCGTTGTATAGAAAATATGACAAGATGGCAACTTAATACAAGCAGGCACGGGGTCACCCCAAGACAAGATGGCTGGTGTCTTTTAAGGTTCCTACATTCAACCTTTAAACAGCATTTTTAGCTAGCTCTTTGATTATCTAGCTTTTGACTTTTTTATTATTATTTTTTTATACACATTTTTACACTGAATACAGTTATCATTTTTGTCAGGTGGGTTTACGTATGTTAAATACCTTAACATTAAATTATTGAAAATTATACACCATACTACTATTACTATACATTTTGGTTATTAGGTGTATTCATTAGGGCTTTGGGGATGTTTTACTGTATATACTGTATGATCCAGCATATCGAATGATATGCTAAATTTCCCTCTAGAAAAGAGTGTCTGTGTGGAGATGATGTCATATCTAAGACAAGGTTCTGTCAGACAGAGGATGACGGCAGCATGAGCATCTTCAACCAGTCTTGGTTGCCTCTAACCAGTCTGAGACACGAATGTGCACACACAAACACATTAACACACACAGATGAGGATATTCACAGAGCAGCAGCAACCCTCTGTTCTGTTCAGTAGACCCAAGTTAATAACAACAGTGTGTACAGCCCATTGCAATTATGTCCTCGGTTTGTAATGCGCTTTTTAATAACATCCAAAATCAGTTGGAGATGTAACGCACCTTTCAAAATGTTGAAACAATTATTGCATCTCACCATATGTCGCATTGTTGGATGCTGGGATTTAAACATGTAGTTTGTCTTATTAGGCTTTTATTCTGTCTGTAGCTCCTCACAGGGCGAAGACCCTGCACGCTGTATTGGATAAGCCCATATGGTTGCCACACATCTCACTATAAGGCAGTATAACCACGTGACTTCTCACAGCCAAACAGAACTGAAAGGTTATGATAATAACAAATAAGTAATACCGAAAGATAAGAACATAGTTATTATTATATTGTAATAGTTATTTTACATTTAAAAATATAATGTAGTAAGTAGTTATTATTGACTTTTATTTTATTTTATTGTATTTTTTTTTTTTTTTTTTTTTTTTACTGTTTTATCCTCTAGTTGGATGATTCCCAACCACTTTGCAAATGAGAGATCATGAAATTTGCTGCAGGAAATTATCCTGTTTCACCTAATTGGTGTAAAATTTATTTATTTGCCACAAAGAATGTAGCTTTGTTCATCTATCTCTGCCAGCGACCTATACTGACAGAACAATTAAATGTTAGATCATTAACCTGTGTATCCATTTTTTTTTCTTTGATAGTTTTTCTAATTAAAAAAAATGACCTTGTCTCACTATTATCAACATAATAAAATATGATTATATTTGTATTGAAGAATATTCAATCTATATGTAAAAATAATTTATTTGCATATGTGAGTGTACTGGCTAATAAACCTTATCATTTATCTTGTTACTTTAGTCCGCAGTTACATCATCAATAAACACCACTGTTCCCGTTAGCAGCCACGCATACGTTGAGCCCATCCCCTAAAACTGCCTTCCCGTGTTTGACACACGATGTGGTATGCTTTGGATCACGTGCTGTTCCTTTCCTTTGCCATAAGTTTCTCTTCCCATCATTTTGATACAAAGTGGCTTTGCAGATGAAAGTCCAAAGATTCCTTATTCCATAGCATGAAAGGCTTTTTTGTTTAGATGTTTTGGCACAGTCTAATTTAAGATTCCTTGTTCTTGAATGTCTGTGATTGGCTGGCGACCAATCAATCAATCAATCAATCAATCAATCAATCAATATTTGTTTAGCACTTTTCAAACAACAAATACAACTCAAAGTGCTTTTTATTAATTAAAATCCCGGAACCCCGAATTCGGAAGTCTGAGGCAGACATACAGTATGCTATTGCTTGCATTGATTATTTTTGTGCGTCAGTGTTCTTATGGGACATAACAATAAAGGGCAAAAAAAAAACTTGAATGGAACCCAGGAGAGGGCTTAACTGAGCTGACAGACACTTTAATCTCATGGAGGCTAGGTCAGAACACTGGATTGAAATTTTTTACTGGGACTTTCAAGACCCACTCTCTGAAGCACAATGTCACCATGACCATGACATTGAAAGCTGCTAGTCCTGACAGAGGGGCTCGCAGAGGATGTTTTTGTGCAAGTGGATTGTAGAACAGTGAGAGTGACAGACGAAAAGATGGGAGCTGCAGGAGATAAACTCCATTTGGCTCCCCGCTGGGAAATTGGGAAGCTGGGATGGGGGTGGTGGTGATTGCGTGGTGTTATGTAACAGCCTCAGCACGGTCACTGGGCTGTTTTCACCCAACAAAAAGATCCCATTCTGTCATCATATGCTCTGTGTGTGAGAGCCAGTGGGCATGCAAATGTATATTACGCCACACACATAAAAGCCACCACAGTGCCATCACACACCTCTCTGTGTATAGTGTGTGTGACTTAGAGTGGTCCATCGCTTTGGAAGGGTTACCGCTGTTGCAAGTAGAGCAGTTGCGTAACAACAGGTAAAAAATATCACCATGGCAACAGGCGGGAGAGAAATAAAGTGTAAAAGACTTTTGGGCCACTGGCACCACTTCCCTTTCGTTTAAGTATGAATACACTATATCCTTGATATGCAGGTTAAGGTCCCTGTATTCGTGTACTCTTTGGCCTCACTAGCAAGACAATTCAGCGCACTTGTTGAACAACTGTCTTACTGTTTAAGAAAAAAAATAAAAAATTGTAAAAAGAAAAACATTGAATGGACAAATAGGCCTGGTTATTCATAGATGAGGTTGGAAAAAAGTTAAAATGTGTATGTAAATTATGTAAAATACTTTATTTAAAGATTAAAAATAATTAATAATAATAATAATCCATCCATCCATCCATTTTCTGAGCCGCTTATCCTCACAAGTGCTGGAGCCTATCCCAGCTATCTTCGGGCAAGAGACGGGGGTACACCCTGACCTGGTTGCCAGCCAATCGCAGAATAATAATAATAATAATAATTTATAATAATAATGAATCCATTCATAATGAACTGACCACTTTAATACAAAGAAATGTGTTAAATGTGTATGAAAATGTCTTTGTTTTACAAACATATAATTTTACAACAGATCAACCAATTATTTAACGAGATGAATGAATAGAAAATAACAAATTTGGGGGGGGCGACTGTTAATTTAATACTAAATATTACAGGACTCCTGATAATGTAAATCCCTGGTGGGCCAGATTAGTGGGCAGTATGTGGTCTCATTTTATAATATCATTATAGTAGCACACGATAATCAACTAATCTACCGTTTTGCCTCACTTGTAAAGTAGTTCTCCTTACTATATGCCAAGGTGTGCTACTAGTGTGCAAGATTATCAAACTCTAATCAGAATCAGAATTATCTTTATTTGCCAAATACTCTTATGTCAAAAACACACAAAGAATTTGTCTAGTGGAAGTCATTAGACAGTCATTCTACTAATGCAGCCTAGTCATTCTACTAGTGTGCTGAATTGTCTTACTAGTGTGGAAAAAGAGTGTAATAGTGCATGGACCTTAAGATGGATGTGAAAGATTTTGACTAAATGCGCAAAAGGCTTTCGATACTTTCCATCACTCTTCTGCCTTCATTCAACCCTGTTGGGCATGTTGGTTGCCAGTCATGTGACACTTGACACATCACTGAGAACTTCTCAGTGATTATTAATTGCGTGGGCATTTTGATCGACCAAAACCAAAACAAAAACCAAAACAAGCACCTAGAAAATTTATGTGAATGACGACAAATGCCGCTTTCTATTTCTGTTTGCTGGAGAACATGTGTTGGTGTTTTTTGTAAATCCAATGTAATTTCCTCCACCTCACAAATGTTTCTGTCAAATCCATTCACATGCTATGCAATTTAAGATGAATGCCACTTGCATAAACTCGCCCACATCATCTCTCTTTCATAAGCAAGCACACATGCAGAGAATGCAATGTCACGAACGTCATTCTGCTTTGTGCGGCAGCAGATGTGGTCCGTCGGCCAACGTGGTCCGACATGTGATCGTCCTTTCATGGCCAACAGAGAATTGTTCTATTGTCTGGCACACTGTTTAGTGTGCAAGCATGCAGTGGGTGGTGCTGCCCCTGGCTATGAAAACAAGAGTGTGTGGGGGGGTTGACCTAAGACTGCATGCTGTGTGACTAAAAGGTTGGCCTGAGACCAAGAAAAAAAGAGCTACATGAATCAGCAGTAGTATGTTGAACCTTTTTAACACAGTGAACTTCAGACAGGTTGCATACTTGTATAAACATTCCAAATACAGCATAGGGCAGGGGTGCCCAAACTACAGCCATGTTTTTTTTTTTTTTGTTTTTTTTTTAACAGCGGCATATACTAACATTTTTGCAACCCATGTCATTTTATTCTGTTCATTAATGTCATTCATCATGTCATGTCTGATCAGCCAAGGTGATCAGAGAGACAGGCGGGAGAGTACTTGGTGTATCTTCTGGCAGGAAAGGAGAGAAAGAGACTTCGTGGTGGAACCTCAAATTACAGGAAACCATAGAAGGAAAGAGCTTAGCTAAGAAGAAGGTGGCAAAGGCCGAACAAGAGGCATATGATGACATGTATGCCAGGTTGGACACTAAAGAAGGGGAAAAGGATCTATACAGGTTGGCCAGACAGAGAGATAGAGATGGGAAGGATGTGCAGCAGGTTATGGTGATTAAGGATAGAGATGGAAATGTGTTGACTGGTGCCAGTAGTGTGCTGGATAGATGGAAAGAATACTTTGAGGAGTTGATGAATGAGGGAAATGAGAGAGAAGGGAGAGTAGATGAGGCAAGTGTGGTGGACCACGAAGTGGCAATGATTAGTAAGGGGGAAGTTAGAAAGAGATTAAAGAGGATGAAAAATGGAAAGGCAGTTGGTCCTGATGACATTCCTGTGGAGGTATGGAAGCATCTAGGAGAGGTGGCTGTGGAGTTTTTGACCGGCTTGTTCAATAGAATTCTAGCGGGTGAGAAGATGCCTGAGGAATGGAGGAAGAGTGTGCTGGTGCCCATTTTTAAGAACAAGATGACCCAAAGTAAGGCAGAATATATGTGCATGAATGAGAGGGGTTAAGGGGGAAGAGTGAGACTACAGGAAGAAGAGATAGCGAGGGTGGAGGACTTTAAATACTTGGGGTGAACCGTCCAGAGCAATGGTGAGTGTGGTAAGGAAGTATAGAAACGGGTCTAAGCAGGTTGGAACGGGTGGAGGAAGGTGTCGGGTGTGTTATGTGACAGAAGAGTCTCTGCTAGGATGAAAGTTTATAAAACAGTGGTGAGGCCCAGCCATGATGTACAGATTAGAGACAGTGGCACTGAAGAGCAACAGAAAGCAGAGCTGGAGGTGGCGGAAATGAAGATGTTGAGGTTCGCTCTCGGCGTGACCAGGTTGGATAAAATTAGAAATGAGCTCATCGGAGGGACGGCCAAGGTTTGATGTTTTGGAGACAAAGTTAGAGAGAGCAGACATGGATGGTTTGGACACTTCCAGGGGGGAGATAGTGAGTATATTGGTAGAAGGGTGATGATGTTGGAGCTGCCAGGCAAGAGAGCTAGAGGAAGACCAAAGAGAAGGTTGATGGATGTCGTGAGGGAAGACATGAGGGCAGTTGGCGTTAGAGAGGAGGATGCAGGAGATAGGCTTGCATGGAAAAGGATGACGCGCTGTGGCGACCCCTAACGGGACAAGCCGAAAAGAAAAGAAAAGAAAAGAAAAAAAGAAGATGCACCCTGTGTCATTAGCCTGAATCTTACTACTTCCTATCTAAAATAGCTTGAAGTGTGATTTATTTATTTATTTATTTTTAATTTAATTTTTAGCCACACTTTCTGCTCCTCTTGTTTTGTTTCTGAATGTAGAGATGTAATTCAGCTGCAGTAATACAGGCCCAGATCAATCCCAGTGCAGTTCAGGGCTGCTGGCCACCCAAATATCGAGAAAAATCTTTGACTTTTCTTTTTATCACCAGGTTGGTTTTATTTAAATAAATGTACATAATATATAAAAACAATGTATAATTGCTTCGCATATATTTACCTACACTGACAGTTTTAGTGTAAAATTAATTAAAGGTGAAGAATGTTATAGTTGGCGCTTGCGTCTTTTGATTTTTCTGGCTGCCTGCCTTAGAAGAACAAGTTTGGACACTCTTTGCCTGAGGAAAGCTGTGAAGTAGCGGTTCCAGGTTTGAATCTCAGCTCGGGCCCGCCTGTGTGGCACTGTTCTGTTCTCCCTGTGCTTGCTTGAGATTTCTCTGCTAGGATAAGCCATAATGGTAAATGGATGGACATACAAAATGGTTGTTCGGGTTAAAGCAGGGCTGTCCAAATCTTTTCCACTGAAGGCCAAATACAGAAATCCTAAAACCAAATCAATATTCTATAGAGCAACATTTGCAAAGCAGTTAATATTCAAAGAAATAGTCTAAATCCCAGCTTGCTCTTATTGGTCACAGGAAAAAAATATTGTGATATGACATTCAACAGCAACAAAATCAATAAAAATAGGGTCATAACTCGTAACATTATTATTTTTTGTCTTTTACATAAACACAGTGATCTGCCTCACAGTTCTGAGGACCGGGGTTCAAATCCCGGCCTCGCCTGTGTGGAGTTTGCATGTTCCCCCCGTGCCTGTGTTGGTTTTCTCTGTGGACTCCGGTTTCCTCCCACATCTCAAAATATGCATGGTAGGTTAATCAAAGACTCTAAATTGCCCGTAGGTGTGAATGTGAGTGCGAATGGTTGTTTGTGTCTATGTGCCCTACGATTGGGTGGCGACCAGTTCAGGTTGTACCCTGGCTCTTGACCAAAGATAGCTGGGATATGCTCCAGCATGCTCGCGATCCTAGTGAGGAGAAGCGGTTCGGAAAATGGATGGATGGAAAAAAAATGTGATATTGTCTAACATTTAACATTTTTTTACCTTTTCATTTTCATTGCATTTTTGATTAAACAGTGTGCTCTCTTTCAACCTCTTACATTTTTCTTGGAACCTTTGGATGAGAGCTGTGTATAATGGTATTATAAGAATACGCAGCGAGTCAAAAGACTTTGGACACTCCTGGGTTAAAGTGTGTGAGTATAACAAATATAATGTAACGACTCACGACACTTTGTTACTGTCACTAAGTCCAACAAGCTTTCCGCATGCGTTTCCACTACATGGACTCACGGGAGAATGTGATCCAATTTTTGGAAAACTGACAGAAGTGTATGCAGTATGCATTTGAAGGTTACACCATATCCAAGTAACAAATAGTAATACTGCAAAATGAATAAAGATCAGTTGACTTTTTTGTTTGGGTTGCTAGTCGTCCACCATGCCGCCGCTTTGGGTCTTGTGATGTGAAATTTAGATCATTTGGTTCATGACGGAATTAAATTAGTCAAAGGGCCTCCACTGCATTTGTTTACTTCTGCAGAGATAAAAGCACATTAACATTAATTCAAGCAATTGACTACACTTCAGTGTGAAACATTGAATGAAATCACATTTTCACAAACAGTACACAAACAGAGGAGAGAAGAAAACATGTTCAATGTTCATTCAGTGCTTCTAATCATTTGTTCACAAATACAGTAGAACCTCTCAAGTGAAGCCATATCTACAGAACTTCAACGGGCTAATGTATTACTCTTAAAAACCTGTCCTTGCCGTGGGTTGACGGGGATACCCAAGGATGGGCGGGCCCCTCAAGAGGTACAGCACGCCCCTTTCACTCTGACATCTCTCCTTGCATGTTTGTGATCAGGTTCTCTGTGTGGTGTGCAACACAAATATACAGTAGGCTAGAGAATGAATTGAATATTCCCTTGAATGAGTAGTTATTTTTTTTAAATCAAAATCACACAAACTTACAACTTACTGAAATGTGAATGTCTACATGTGCAAGTGAGTGGCTGGCGACCAGTCCAGGATGTACCCCACCTCCTGCTCAAAGTCAGCAGGGATAGGTGACCTTAATGAGGACAAGCAGTATAGAAAATAGATTGATGGAAGCATCCTGAAACTGATTGTGTTCAACCATAGAATATGAGAGAACATGAATTTCCAATCATACACTAACCTAATTCCAATCTCACTCAATCAATTCACAACATTATTTGCCTCACACACACATACACTGCTCACAAAGGGATTGGGATATTTTTTTTTGGGGGTGAAATTTCAAATTGAACTTGAAACGCACTGCAACCTTTACAGGTGAACCTAATTGGACTTTCACTAAACTTTGGGGTGTGGTGTACGCGAGATGACCAAAATAGTACACAACACACATAACGATATCTCCAATTGGTCTCCACCCCCAATCCAGATGTTTGTCAGTGGTGAGGCTGTCCTGGTAGAGACAGCATGGTGCCACAAGGCAGGGCATTCTGTTTACTGGAAATTACAAAGAAGAAAGAGTAGTACGAGAAAACCCTGTTGTCTTGCTAAACTCTTGCTCCTCTAATTGTATCCGAAAAAACCGAAGCCTCACTGGCTATCGTTCCGTTCCATGTTACAATCACAAAGTTTTTCGCTCGGCCAAACTCAGTGTCGACAACACACAATAAAGATTTGTGATTAATATTAATATTAGTAATTATCAATTAATATTGAACAGCTTTAGCATTTACGATTATTGTCTCTGACCATTTTTCCATGCAGCCTGGGGAGGATAATCATTCTTATTATACTTCACATCACAGGATAATTGCTCTGGATAATCTTTTAGAGACATTTGACAATCAGGCATTTGCTGACTTTGATCAGAAGAGGAAAACATGTTCAAATCGGGACCGATTAGCTGTATGTGTGAACGTTATGTGAAAGTTCATACCACGCACAGAGAGATAGAGATAAGGAGTCGTGTCATAATTGGAGAGTTATATAACTGGGTGTCAGTGACGCTATGGGCCAGGCGTCTACATGCACAGCCTCGGGCTCCTGTCGTAGCCTCACACACGCAGCAGCTGCGCTTGCCTTCGCCCAACTCATTTACACTGAACTCCTAATTACTCTAATAAAGATTAACCTGCGAAAGCCCCCTCGGCTCCAGCTTAGCCTGAAGGTCAAAAGATGAAAGACTCTGGCATGTAAAAGTGGTCGCTGGGTGCTACTCTTGCTCTTGTTCCACTGCCAGGCTTCAATTGGATTAGTTGGGGATTAATATGGTGGCCAGTAGTCTGGCTGGAAAAACAGATAAATACTTTGAACACACGCAACAATTCTGAAGCGGTAGTCTGACATGGTTTTCAGAACAAGTATTTGCTCTGCTTTTAACTTGTTCTCAGTGCATGTTTGCATGAATAAACCTATTAGTGTCCTTGTGTGTGTATTATTTGGCCTTCTCGAGCTGCTAACACGATCTGCACTGATGTAACCCTCAGAGCTCTGATGGATGGGAATGTGACATAATCATCTCTATGTATAAATGTATGTTTTTGTACTGGTTTAATTAAAGAAGGCAAAGACAGGCCAGATACGTACATGACTTATCTTTACTGACTTTGTTATGACCATCGTCTGATGACTTTTGACAACATACTTCCACATCACCACATGCACATTTTGCATTGAGCCACCTCCAAAAATAAGAGACAGGAAAGGGAAAGCAAACACCATATAGCCAAGTCGCTGCATATTAAGCTCGCTGCGTCGGCTCTCCTCAGGTCAGGCGTGCGTCATACAACAGGCTGCACATGTGTCGAGTTACACATATGTGAAGATCAGCGATCAGGGTGTTCACATTTCATTTAGTGAGTTATGATGCATGATGTAATATGTGTGTATAAATAAAAAACATACTATTGCTAAACGCAGTTTAACATACAAAAAAAAACCTGAATTTTGAACAAAACTGAAAATTGAATCACAGTTAAAGGACAGAAATAAATAGTACTGCAACAATATTTATTGTTGATTTTCTAAACTAGATATATATAAATATGGAAAACAGCTTGGCTCTGGGGCAGCCAAGCATTCACAGCGACTTCAATGCAACATTCAGACTCACGTCCCTCGCAAGGGTTAGATCACGGGGTCATTTATCCACACTGAAGGCGCATTCGCTTCATTTGCGCCACATTGATATGCTCCTCTACGTTACTATCATTGTGAAGCACAATTCACCAAGCGTTGGATTGGCCCACTAATCGGAAATGTGAGCTGAAAGGATATGTGGGTGAAAATTAAAAGACGGGGATATTTTGACTTTATGCCCATCATCCGCTCCCATTTACTGGAATTTAACGTCCCGCAATGAATATATCATAAATTATGAATATAGTTACTGTATTTCCACAACCATAAGGTGCACTTAAAAGTCTTATGTGTGCACCGAGTTTCAAAATCTGAAAATGTTGTCGTTTGACTTCGATGAGCGCTCTGCTTGACTGACTGGGAGCATTTCCTGCCAACACGCTGCTTATTTAGAGGAAGGCGGACGTGACTGAGTGCAGCATGCGGACGTAAAGGGGGAAGGGTGCGCATGACAGAGGACGCTGAAGGCATGCCCCCAGTAGGTATATAGCACCGGTATGTGCATTGTGCAAAACAACATCGGTTTGGCTGTTCATTTCGGATAAAGAAGATGAGGACTTTGATGGATTTGTGGATGAGGATTGATCAAAAAATAACGTCAGTACATTGTTAAATACTTCAATAAAGTACAACCGAATTCAGTTTTGCTCCCGCTGCCTTTTTAAAAAACATTGTTTTAGCGTGCATGCATGCTACCATATGTTTTAAGCTAGCGTATGCTTTATCAGGCCTGCGCCCAATAATACGGTGCGCCTTATGCATGTGTCAAATACAGAAATAGACCCCGTAACTGAGACTGCACCTTTTAATACGGTGCGCCGTGATGCTCTTTATTGGCTTTTGTCTTCAATGGACAAACCACATAAATGTCAAACTTGTCACACTCATTTTGACCTACTGTATGTTACGCATAAAGCAATAGAAAACAAATATTCTGATGAAAGGGGACCTTTAAAAAAAAATCTAATTAATCGAGCAGGACCTGTGGCTCGGGAGGAAATTTTTAGTGGCAAATAGTCTACCTATTTGTAGCGTAGCACAGACTGCGAACCAAACCTCCATCACCCAGTTTGTGTCGTTTGTGGAAGGCATTCGCTCACAAGTATGCAAAAAATGTTTGGTTGGGTTGTGCTTGAGTAATTTAGCAAAGCATAATGGCTAGCCTGCTAGCTAACATCAGCTCTACAAGCGTGCAATCCATTTGCCGTTAATCCAAGCAACAGAAAAGTCAATTCATTTGCCAGTCCCTCGATAATCATGTTAACTATGTTGAAATGTCCACCGAGTCTATTATTGAATTAATTTACTTGTTTTATTGCCGCCGATTATCTCCTTTTGAAGCAATTGACATCACTTAACATCTTTTCAACTGACACTTGACTTCAAACATTCAAACTACGGCTGTAGAGAAAAAGACTAAAATCCTCATTCAAGTTATTTAACCTGTTGTTTTTTTTTCAATTGCTTTGCCTTTGCCAAATCACATGTAAATTTGTTTGCTTGTGGTGCAATCAGCGGTTTTGCCACCTGGACGGATGTGTGACGAAAAGGTCTGCAGAAAGGGGTCTGGCCCACCTATTGAGGACCTGGTCTAAAATCTCACCATGAACAAATGTGAGATGCTTTTATGCTGTGTATTTCAATCATCTCTCATCCACTATCAAAAGATGCTCCTTTTCATTCAAGATGATATTTGTGTTCAGTAGTCTCTCCAGTGTGTCCTGGGTCGTCACCAGGGAGGCGTCCGGGAGGCATCAGAATCAGATAACCCCAGCAACCTCTTCTGGCTCCTCTCGATGTGGAGGAGCAGCGACTCTACTCTGAGATCCTCTCGGATGACCGAGCTTCTCACCCCATCTCTAAGGGAGAGCCCGGACACCCTCCGGAGGAAACTAATTTCGGCCGCTTGTATCCGGGATCTTGTTCTTTCGGTCACGAGCTGTGGGTCGTGACCATAGGTGAGGGTAGGAATGTAGATCGACCGGTAAATTGAGAGCTTCGCCTTTCGGCTTAGCTCCTTCTTTACCACAACGGACCGATACAAAGTCTGCATCACTGCAGACGCTGCACCAAGCCGCCTGTCGATCTCCCGTTCCATTCTTCCCTCACTCGTGAACAAGACCCCAAGATACTTGAACTCCTCCACTTGGGGCAGGATCTCATCCCCGACCTGGAGAGGGCACGCCACCCTTTTCCGACTGAGGACCATGGTCTCAGATTTGGAGGTGCTGATTCTCATCCCAGCCGCCTCACACTTGGCTCTGAACTGCTCCAGTGAGAGTTGGATGTCACGACTTAATGAAGCCAACATCATCTGCAAAAAGCAGATTATTTTCTAGTGCATAAAAAAAACAATAAAATGGATAAGCATTTTCTTGTATTTTTAATGCACTTTAGCCATAACAGAACCTTCAATACAGCCCTATGGGGGCACAAGCCAGTGCAAACTAGGGCGTTCCCAAGCCCGGATAAATGCAGAGGGTTGCGTCAGGAAGGGCATCCGGCTTAAAATTTTGCCAAACAAATATGAGCTTTCATCTAAAGAATTCCATACCGGATCGGTCGTGGCCCGGGTTAACAACGTCCGCCACGGGCACCGTCAACCTGCACGGCGCCGGTGGAAATTCAGCTACTGTGGGTCGAAGTCAAAGTGGAAAGCGGATTCTTTGGCAGAAAGAGAAGAAAGCACAGAGCCTAGAACTGAATGTGGGGACTTTGAATGTTGGGACTATGACAGGAAAATCTCGGGAGTTAGTTGACATGATGATTAGGGGAAAGGTTGATATATTGTGTGTCCAGGAGAGCAGGCGGAAATGGCAGTAAGGTTTAAAGTTTAGGGGCAGGGTTTAAATTATTTTACCATGGTGTAGATGGGAAGAGAAATGGAGTAGGGGTTATTTTAAAAGAAGAGTTGGCTCAGAATGTCTTGGAGGAGAAAAGAGTATCAGATCGAGGGATGAGCCTGAAACTTGAAATTGAGGGTGTTATGTATAATGTGATTAGTGGCTGTGCCCCACAGGTAGGATGTGACCTAGAGGTGAAAGAGAAATTCTGGAAGGAGCTAGACGAAGTAGTTCTGAGCATCCCAGACAGAAAGAGAGTCGTGATTGGTGCAGATTGTAATGGACATGTTGGTGAAGGAAATAGGGGTGATGAACAAGTGATGTGTAAGTACGGCATCCAGGAAAGGAACTTGGAGGGACAGATGGTGGTAGACTTTGCAACAAGGATGCAAATGGCTGTAGTGAACACTTTTTTCCAGAAGAGGCAGGAACATAGGGTGACCTACAAGAGCGGAGGTAGAAGCATGCAGGTGGATTACATCTTGTACAGACGATGTAATCAGAAGGAGGTTACCAACTGTAAGGTAGTGGTAGGGGAGAGTGTGGCTAGACAGCATAGGATGGTGGTGTGTAAGATGACTCTGGTGGTGGGGAGGAAGATGAGGAGAGACAAAGGCAGGGCAGAGACCCATCTGGTGGAAGTTGAGACAGGACGAGTGTTGTGCAGCTTTTTGGGAAGAGGTTCGACAGGCTCTCGGTGGACAGGAAGAGCTTCCAGAAGACTGGACCACTGTAGCCAGGGTGATCAGAGAGGCAGGCAGGAGAGTACTTGGTGTATCTTCTGGCAGGAAAGGAGAGAAGGAGACTTGGTGGTGGAACCTCGCAGTACAGGAAATCATACAAGGAAAAAAGGTTAGCTAAGAAGAAGTGGGACACTGAGGGGAGGCGAAAGAAATACATTGAGATGCGACATAGGGCAAAGGTAGAGGTGGCAAAGGCCAAACAAGAGGCATATGATGACATGTATGCCAGGTTTGACACTAAAGAAGGAGAAAAGGATCTATACAGGTTGGCCAGACAGAGGGATAAAGATGGGAAGGATGTGCAGCAGGTTAGGGTGATTAAGGACAGAGATGGAAATATGTTGACTGGTGCCAGCAGTGTGCTAGCTAGATGGAAAGAATACTTCGAGGAGTTGATGAATGAGGAAAATGAGAGAGAAGGGAGAGTAGAAGAGGCAAGTGTGGTGGACCAGGAAGAGGCAATGATTAGTAAGGGGGAATTTAGAAAGGCATTAAAGAGGATGAAAAATGGAAAGGCAGTTGGTCCTGATGACATTCCTGTGGAGGTATGGAAACATCTAGGAGAGGTGGCTGTGGAGTTTTTGACCGGCTTATTCAATAGAATTCTAGCGCGTGAGAAGATGCCTGAGGTGTGCTGGTGCCCATTTTTAAGAACAAGGGTGGTGTGCAGAGCTGTAGGAACTATTGAGGAATAAAGTTGATGAAGTTATGGACTATTGAGGAATAAAGTCAATGAAGTTATGGGAAAGAGTAGTGGAGTCTAGACTCATGACAGATGTGAGTATTTGCAAGCAACAGTATGGTTTCATGCCTAGAAGAAACGGGTCCAAGCAGGTTGGAACGGTGGAGGAAGGTGTCAGGTGTGTTATGTGACAGAAGAGTCTCTGCTAGGATGAAAGTTTATAAAACAGTGGTGAGGCCAGCCATGATGTACGGATTAGAGACAGTGGCACAGAAGAGACAACAGGAAGCAGAGCTGGAGGTGGCGGAATTGAAGATGTTGAGGTTTGCTATCGGAGTGACCAGGTTGGATAAAATTAGAAATGATCATCACAGGGACAGCCAAGGTTCGATGTTTTGGAGACAAAGTTAGAGAGAGCAGACTTGGATGGTTTGGACACGTCCAGAGGATAAATAGTGAATATATTGGTAGAAGTATGATGAGGTTGGAGCTGCCAGGCAAGAGAGCTAGAGGAAGACCAAAGAGAAGGTTGATGGATGTCGTGAGGGAAGACATGAGGGCAGTTGGCATTAGAGAGGAGGATGCAGGAGATAGGCTTGCATGGAAAAGGATGACGCGCTGTGGCGACCCCTAACGGGACAAGCCGAAAAGAAAAGAAAAGAAAAGAAAAGAAGAAGATGCACCCTGTGTCATTAGCCTGAATCTTACTACTTCCTATCTAAAACGGTTCGCAAGGGAGGAGAAGAAGAAATTCATTCTCATCTCTCACATCCTTGTTTTCCACCAATCACATTTTCTATACACAACCCCAGTGAAAAAAGATAATTCAGTTACAGTAGCAAATAGCTTGAAGTGTGATTATTTTATTTATTTTTTATTTTTTGTTATTTTTAGCCACACTTTCTGCTCCTCTTGTTTTGTTTCTGAATGTAGACATGTAATTCAGCTGCAGTAATACAGGCCCAGATCAATCCGGGTGCAGTTCAGGGCTGCTGGCCACCCAAATATCGAGAAAAATCTTGGGACTTTTTGCTTTATCACCCAGTTGGTTTTCTTTAAATAAATGTGCATAATATATAAAAACAATGTATAATTGTTTCGCATATATTTACCTACACTGACAGTTTTAGTGTCAAATTAATTAAAGGTGAAGAATGTTACTTTAGGGGTCTAAAGTGACAAGCTGAAAGGAAAAGAAGAAGAAGCCATAACAGAACCTTCATTGGTAACCTTGGTGTTTTTTGGGTGGGAAAAAATGTGTTGAACTATTAATACATTTTTGATTATGATGTTTTGGGAAATCAAAGCCTTGAGGCTGACAATAAAGCATGCTCTATGTTGAGTGAGAATAACAAACAACTGAAAAAGCAGTGATGCTTTGTGACTGGAGGGCCTTGCGTGGTATGTGCTTGTCCTCACCTCCATGCCAGTGCACAGCCTTGGCCTGTAGTCATTATGCAACGTTAACAAATGTCTCTTTATCTGAGGGCACACGAGCACGCTCTCTGCTATCCCTCCTCTGGCTCTGCGGATATTGTTTTGGTTGGAAAGACTTTCTAATGACAAACGTAGAGTTACGGCAAGATGCAAGGAAATAGCCTGAGTACAACTCCAAACATCTCCGATAGGAAGTTTCATTGAATACTCTGAATTGTCTATTGGTATGAATGTGAGTGTGAATGGTTGTTTGTCTATATGTGCACTGTGATTGGCTGGCGTCCAGTCCAGGGTGTACCCCTCACCTCGCTCAAAGTCAGCTGGGATAGGCTTCAGCACACCCGTGACCCTAATGAGGATACGCGCTATAGAAAATGGATGGATCGATGGATGGTTATAATGGGAATTGCATTATTCACTTTATTACTAAAATCCATCTGTTTTGACTCACATGAACAGAGATGTAAAGCTATGTAAATTGTCAGCATTGAATTGTTGCCATTAATTGGAGACTCTAAATTGCCCGTAGGTGTGAATGTGAGTGCGAATGGTTGTTTGTTTGTATGTGCCCTGCGATTGGCTGGCAACCAGTTCAGGGTGTAGCCCGCCTCCTGCCCGATGACAGCTGGGATAGGCTCCAGCACGCCCGCGACCCTAGTGAGGAGAAGCGGCTCAGAAAATGGATGGATGGATGAATTGTTGCCAAATTATTATTATTATATGTATTATATTTGTATTTTTTTAATAATAATAACAAGTGTTATTATTATTAATAATAATAATAGTAATACCAATAATTATTATGAATATGATGAGGATTAATACTATACATTGATAATTTTTAATCATAATAATAATTATTATTATTATTAATGATATTAATAACGATGATGATGATGATGATGATGATGATTATGATTATTATTATTATTATGGTTAAACGTTTGTGTAAACATTCGGCGGGTCACATCAACCTGTGACATTTTGTTGGCGTAGCAAAGAAACAATCGTCACCAGGGGCGTGTTGGAAGGGGGCAGGGCGCCATCTAGTGGAATTATAACATGATTGTCCCTCCTCTCATGGGTAGTATTCTTCCGTTTCAGACCTCGGTAAATTCGGGCATCAAATTGGGCATGTAAAAGTGATTCGGTTTATGGGCGCGTGGTTTGAAGAGCTGATGTGGAGAATTTACTTAGAATAAGGAAAAATCAAGTGCATACCAGTTTGTTGTTGTCAGGGCATGCAAGATTGAGTAGCAACCAGGAGATCACGACAAGGGAATTCGCTGACATGTTCTTGACGTAAGGTTTCTATAGTCAGGTAAATATTTCCTTGCGTTTCAAGGGTGGGAAATAAATGCTTCGATTAATGACAAAGTGGAGCAATGGAGAGGTAAAATGATTGTTCAGACTGCATAGGTATCTTAAGTCATTTGTGAACTGTTTCGTCAACAAAAGTCATTTCGCGAAAGAATGACATAGTCTGGTGCACACAAAAGCAACTGGCCTATGCCGAAACCCGGGATCGAACCAGGGACCTTTAGATCTTCAGTCTAACGCTCTCCCAACTGAGCTATTTCGGCATGGAAAGGTCTCAAAATGGTGCAAATTACTGAACTTGAACTTAAAATGCACGTCCAACTTCATCGTTTCAGTACTTTTTGGGCAAGTTGATATTGTCTAACTGGGACCTGAACAGCAAAATTCATGTTTGATTATCAATCAACCGGTAAATTTCCATTGATGTCTACGTCTAATTTCCATTGATGTCTACGTCTATGCCTTTTTGTGCCTCTTCCAGTCTCTCTGTTGCAACCTGCTGATGGCACTGTGAGCGCAGTGGCCATTTTCTTCTGAGAACATCCTCATTGAAGTATTGCAATGCGGAGGTACTGTTGATCAATTGTTAGGTGTCTTCTTGTTCTCAAGATGTGAAAATGTGAACAGCATGATGAATTGGACTGTTTAAATACCAATTCTAACGGAACCAGGAAATTAATGGTCCGATAAAGTGACTTGTACACCCGCGACCCTTATGAGGATAAGAGAGTGGATGGATTAATGGAAATGACTCATTCAGCAGTGGTGGGAAGTAATGGCAGGAAGAAAAAAAACACATTGCAAACTTTTATCTTCGTTTTTTTTTGGGGGGGGGAGCAGATCAGATTAATGGCATTTCCACACATTGCAATGGGGAAAGATAATTGGAGATACTGTACAAGTTTTTTTGCGTTACGAACGTGGTCAAGGAACGAATTCAACTTTTATCTCAAGGCACAACTGTATACTGTCATAAGTTATTGAAGCGTTTATAAAATTGACAGTAAAAAAATATATTTACTTTTGTACTTAAGTACATTTCAAAGTTTGAACATTGTATTTGTACTTAAGTAAAGGGGATGAATCAGCGCTTCTATTTCTACTTTTTTGTTTTGTTTTTAGCACAATTACAGTATCTGTCCTACTACTTAAGAAAAGAGTGTGAGTACTCTTTCCACAGCTATCGCTTTGGACAATAGTGTTATTGCAACCTATTCCAAGTGTAAAACGACACATAATTGCATTACAAACGCAGCATTTTTTTTCCCCCGTCGCTCTTCTCGGATGGAAGAAGTCCACATCGTCGAAGGCCGAAGCCGCCAGCCGGCGTGCCAGTCGGCCGTGAAACGAGGAAGTGTTTACAGCCTAGTATGAACTACAGTGCCCTCTAGAGACGTGGCGACACCACGTCACAAACCCAATTTCAAAGCCATAAAATGGAATATATCGCGCGTTTGTATTTTTCAATTGTGTGTACGAATTAATGTATTTTTTTGTCTGTATACTGTTGTACAGGCTGCTTTATCGCGGAGGTGTGTGCGTCCCGGCCGGAGAAGTGACGTGTGTTTAGTGGCTGGTGTGGTGACGTGTCTCTTAGTGCTCGCTCTTTTCTCCCGGAGCTGCTGGATGGAGACACACTGACTCCACGGAACGCGACAACTGGTAGCACTAAGTCAACGGGAGTCGGCCCAAGGACACCATGGGAAGTGCGTGTGGATCCTTGCAATTTCTCCTCAATGTTGATGGTCTCTTTGTGTGTACGATTCGTCGCGGTTTTTCTAGTTAGCAGTGCTCAAACGTAAAGAGGCTCGTCGGCATGCTAATTGGCTAACCTTGGCTCTGTAGGTGGCAAATTGAGCTAGCTTACACGAGCTAATTGCGAAGTTTTTAAATCACATATTGACGTAAGTGTTTAGTAAGTTAAAAGTCGGGTGGCTATCCGGAACAATTCTTAATAGTTCAGGTACTATCCGACGTTAGGCTTTGGTGTTTTGAGTCATTTGCGCATCATGTTTGTGATTGAATGCTACTTAGCCACATGCTAAAGTCTTGCAACAATTAAAATCGTATTCAATATGACATTGGTTTTCTCGCCTGATTTTTTGAAAGCTTTTTTTTTTTCTTTTCTCTACCGTCCACCAGAAAGGGGTTTAATGACAATTCAATGGCTGTCAAAGTCGATTTCGGTGTGTGGGAGCTGGACAGTATACCACGTAAGCTGTTCAGGACCAGTGAGCGATGTATGTGTCGAGGTGTTATGCTGTTGATCGTTGTTTGTTTATTTTTTTTTTCGGATGTATCATCGTTTCTTACTCAGACAGCGATAAAAAAAAAAAAATCGCAATTACCGAAGCATTTGCTGCCTGACCAGGGTGTCACATTTAGTTTGTGTGGCAGCCGCTGGTTTAGTGATGACGTAGCATGCAAGGAAGGTCATATTGTGTAGATTCATATTGAACACGGGCTTCCCTGTAGTCGTCGTAACATTATTTTTTATATTTTTTGCAGTTAAGTTTTTGGAGGTCATCAAGCCGTTCTGTGCGGTTCTACCAGAAATTCAGAAACCAGAAAGAAAGGTAAGCCCATCATAGATATTAGGGCTGTCACTGTCGAAATATGTTTAGAATCGATTAGTCCATCAATTAATCAAATAATCAGATAGTTTATAATGCATTAAAGTTTACTGCAAACTTTTAATGGTTAACCAAAACTAAATAACTGTGAGGCAGACGCTCGAACCAGTCCTCCACTGTGCCGCCTTAAAGTGATACTGGTTTGATATAAACTTCAGAAGCTGCTTTAGGTTCAAATACATGTCATGTTATTCATACTACGGCTTAAAATAACCATTATATTTGCAATAGATTAAACTGACAATAATTTTTTCCATGCATTGGTTATGTCATCAGTCACTGGTTTGGTCTTTAATATGTCAGAAAAGGGGAAAATGTTGATCATTGTTTCCCAAAGTAAAAGCAGATGTTTGCAAATGTTTTGTTTTGATCAAACACAAAGCTAATAAGTCTGATTTCATGGAGGACTACAAAAATCTGAGAATACAGTTGAGTGGCTGAAATCTGAGGAATTTTAAGTTAGAACAATCGCTGTAAACATTCATTGATTAACAAAATTGTTAATTAATTTGATAATAATTTTGTCGATTAATTGTTGCACCTCTAATAGATATGTTACATGTAATACTGTGCCTATGTATGACTAACACTATTATTTATTTATTTTATTTACCGCACAGATTCAGTTCAGAGAAAAAGTACTATGGACTGCCATTACGCTCTTCATCTTCCTGGTGTGTTGCCAGGTGAGTGCTTTCTGTAATCCCTGAAGTGATGTGAATTTTCTGTTCATGTTGTTTGTGACACTTGTATATGTTTTTTGACCTTTCAATTAGATTCCTCTCTTTGGCATCATGTCATCAGATTCAGCAGATCCCTTCTACTGGATGAGAGTCATTCTGGCTTCCAACAGAGGTGCTTGCACTAAATATGTGGTTTGACTTCATCATCGGGCAGCATGGTCGCCTGGTGGTTAGTGCAGCTGCCTCACACTTCTGAGGTTTTGGGTATGAATCTCAGCTCCAGCCTTCCTCAGAGAAGGTTTTCCCAGCACTTTCTTGCTTTCTCTGAGTACTGTAGCTTCCTCCCACATTCTAAAAACATGCATTTTAAGTCAACGAAGACTCTAAATAGATCCAAGATGTGAATGGTTGTTGGTTGTTTGTAAGTATGTGCCCTGCGATTGGTTGGCGACCAGTCCAGGGTGTACCTCGTCTCTCACCCAGTGTCGGCTGCGATGGGCTCACCACCACCCTAATGAGAACAAGCGCTATAGAAAATGGATGAACTTTGTCATCCATTTAAGACCAACTTGTTCGCTTATAATCATTTGTTACGTAATCTCCTTATCACGTGTGGTAGATCAAAGGCTGTTGTTGTGAGGGCTGAATGCATGGCCCGCGATCCTCATGCTGACCTTATTTGTGTCTTCAGGTACTCTGATGGAGCTGGGTATCTCGCCCATTGTCACGTCAGGCCTCATCATGCAGCTGCTTGCCGGTGCCAAGATCATTGAGGTGGGAGACACTCCCAAAGACCGCGCTCTCTTCAACGGCGCCCAGAAATGTAGGTCTCTTTCATGAGCTATTGTTACCACTAAGGCCTTGATGCAGATATATTTATAGTCACTATACAGTTATAAATAATCATATGCATTGTTGCAGTGTTTGGAATGATCATCACCATCGGGCAGGCGATCGTGTATGTCATGACCGGCATGTATGGTGACCCTTCAGAGATGGGTGCTGGAATATGCTTACTCATCATCATCCAGGTGAAAGTTAAAAATAATCTCTGCCTGAACTCTCTGCTCACACCAGAAACATTTTAAGAATACTTAGTAGGCAACACCTTTTCTTTTGTTCCTTTTACGAAAATAAAGAGTAAAGGTTTTATAGTGGTTATAGTTATGGTTTTTGGCTTCACAGATCTGTTATTTATATTTCAATGTGAAACATTTAGAACAGGGTCACCAAACTTTTTGAAACTGAGAGCTACTTCTTAAGTACTACTTAATGCGAAGCGGCTACCAGTTAAATACACATTTATGAAATTACAAATTTGCTTAAATTACTTTTAATTGTATGTTATTATTAAGCAATGATATTCAGCTTTGTAAATACACTGATCGTGATGAGTTTTCACAATAATATCAATGATTTAACAAGGTAGGGAACAGATATTGTAGCTATTAATATGCAAATGTTTAGCAGGGAACCAAACTATCACCATCATAAAACCTTTAGCGATTGTAATTGCGGTTTTTAAATAATATTCTAACTTTGCTGCGAAAAAAAATAGGTTACTGCAGCTCCTTGTTGAAGGTAAACGTTAATGCACACATCTTGTAACATTCCTAACTGCCACACACAACAAAAGTTAACCACTGTAAAAGGATACAACAGTACAAGTTTGACAAGTAACAATGCTTGTGTTGATGCTTCAGTCTTACTACTTTGAAAGTGTATCTGTTTACTACGTCTCACTTTCTCTTCACACCCTTTGTTGAGGCTGCTGCTTGGAATAAGTTTTACAAAAAAGCCACTTCAGTAGTTAGACCGTATTGACTTTGGATCGACATTCGCATTTACTGAAACCGTCTTTGTTTTTTCAGCTCTTCGTTGCCGGTCTGATTGTTCTGCTGCTTGATGAGCTGCTGCAGAAAGGCTACGGTCTGGGCTCTGGAATCTCTCTCTTCATAGCCACCAACATTTGTGAGACCATCGTCTGGAAGGCCTTCAGCCCTACCACCGTCAACACTGGAAGAGGTTTGTCTACTGTTACCACACACACACACTGACCGGATGTCAAATGCAGGCATTGCACCATGATTCATCCCCTCGTTTCTTTAGGGACTGAGTTTGAGGGCGCCATTATTGCACTCTTTCATCTGTTGGCCACTCGCACGGACAAGGTGCGCGCCCTGCGAGAAGCCTTCTACAGGCAAAACCTGCCCAACCTCATGAACCTCATTGCCACAGTCTTTGTGTTCGCAGTGGTCATATACTTCCAGGTGAGCATGGAGAGTGGGATTGTTCTACAGTTTCGCTTGCTACTATTACAAGTCTATCAGAATCTCAATTGTTACGTACTGTACAGTATAAAACACAATTTGGAGCCATGAATGTAAACTGTGTAACACAGTTGGAAGTTAGCTGGGCACCAACAATTGTGTAGTGTTTTGTCGGTTAATATTAAGTGTCTTTATCTTATTGGAAGATCCAAATACTGTATATACAACATTAATTTACATTTTTAACATATTTTTTGCACTTGTACTTCTACTTTGGCTATTTCTTTCATATTACAGTGCAGCATTTAGATTAAAGCTTCATACATACGTCTGATAACACAGTTCATTCCAACGGATTCTGATTTGACTATCCATCTATCCATTTTACGTACCGCTGATCCTCACTAGGGGCGCGATTGTGCTGGAGCCTATCCCAGGTGACTCTGGGTGATAGGCAGGGTACACACTGAACTGGTCACCAGCCAATCGCAGGGCACATAGAAACAAACAACCATTTGCACTCACACCTACGGGCAATTTAGTCTTTTCAATTAACCTATTTCGCATGTTTTTGGATTGGGGGAGGAACCCGGAGAAAACTCAGGCACGGGGAGAACATGCAAGCTCCACACAGGCGAGGCCGGATTTGAACCCGGTACCATTAGACTACCGCGCTGCCCACTGATTAATTTAAGAAAAAATATTCAGGATAGGATGAATAAAAATGGGAAGGATCCCTTCTAGGATCCAGTTGTTGCATCCTAAAAAAATACATTCATTAACTTTACATGTAATTTTAAGTACCATTATCATGGAGGAAAAAAGAAAGCAAAATAAACTATAAAATCTCATCTGAGTCGGAAGATCTCAGAACCCTACTGGGCTTATATGCCATTAGCATGTCTTTAATGTATTCAGGACCTAAGCCATTTCGTGATTTGTAGACCAGTAGCAGAACTTTAAAGTTTATCAGTTTATTTTTGAAAGGGGACAATGCAATTTCATAAAACACATGAAGTACACATGGTTAAAAAAGCCAGAATTAGCCAGAAGGCTAGTTTTCATCTGTAGTCCCCTGGCCGTGATGTAAAAAAGCAGTAAAATACATCTACAAGACAATATAATACAGGATACATAATCAAACTATACTATTAAGAGAGAATAAAATCATAATTTTTTTGATCATAACAAAAAAACAACATAACATACTTGTCTTTTAGTGTTGGGAGCTATAGGTGTTAACTAGCCACATTTAAAAAAATTTTGTGAAGGCCTTGTATGTTGTAAGCAGTTTAAAGTCTATTCTAAAGCTGACTGGGAGTCAGCGTAAAGACTTTAGAATTGGAGTAATATCTTCTGACCTCTTTGTTCTGGTCAGAACCCGAGCTGCAGCTGTATAATGCCCTTTTGGGGGAGTCCATTCAGAAGAGCATTACAATAGTCAAGTCTACTTGAGATAAAAAGCATGGATTAACTCCCCCTGGTCTGCTTGGCACATGCAAGCCTTCACTCTGGATATGTTCTTTAGATGGTAGAAGGCCATTTTAGTGATTTGATATGACCGTTGAAAGTCAGGTCGGACTCTTATCAGCACACCAAGGTATAATGTTATTAATCATTTACTGACCTAAACAGGGCTTCAGGGTGGACCTCCCCATCAAGTCAGCACGCTATCGCGGTCAATACAACACCTACCCCATCAAACTGTTCTACACCTCCAACATCCCCATCATCCTGCAGTCGGCCTTGGTCTCCAATCTCTACGTTATCTCCCAAATGCTGTCAACGCGGTTCAGTGGAAACTTTTTGGTTAACCTCCTTGGAACGTGGTCTGTAAGTGGAAAAATTATCTTCAAACATCTTTGAAGATGTGCAGTCCAATTGGATAGGTCCACATAAAATTTGATTTCTTGTCTTTTTATTTATGTAGGACACATCGACTGGTGGACCAGCTCGGGCCTACCCAGTAGGAGGCCTCTGCTACTACCTGTCTCCTCCAGAGTCCTTTGGTTCTGTTCTGGATGATCCGGTCCACGCTGTTATCTACATTGTCTTCATGCTTGGCTCTTGTGCCTTCTTCTCCAAGACCTGGATTGAAGTCTCGGGATCCTCTGCCAAAGATGTATGTTTGGTGTGCATGTGTGGACTTGATGTTTTATTGAGGACTTGGTTTAATTTCTTTCTTTCTTCTTTTTTGGTATATGTCAGGTGGCAAAGCAGCTTAAAGAGCAGCAAATGGTGATGAGGGGACACAGAGAGACTTCAATGGTGCATGAGCTGAACAGGTACAGATGAGCCTGGGAATATTGTTTCAGTCCTCCACATTATTGCGGTTTGTCGTTTGCACCCCTGTTCTCTCGCTGATTTGTAAGGTTTTTTTTTTTTTTTTTTTTGTTAAACAGTAATTCACTCACACTAGGGACAAGGCCCTGCTGTGAATAGTAGAAAAAAGGACTAATTGATGCCCCTCTGAAAATGTTTATAAATGTCTCCCAGTCAAGATGTCACTTCAACATAGTTCCTTGGCTTTTGGAGCCTTTCTGTGCAATCGTAAGGTGTTTCAGAGAGCACAAAAGCAGCAGAAAGGCAAATTTTTCAGCAAATAAAGTAGAATAGGTTCCCCCACAAATCTGTGAATGTGAATTCGCAAGTAGCAAATAGGTGGGGAACACTGTCCACTTACTGTAATGCCCTACCTAGCATGTAAGAAAGGAGGGCCACAGTTGCCTATGCACTTTTCAGATGTTTATTGAATGCTGGGAGAACAGTAAAAGACAATGAGCATATACGAGCTGTTGTTGGCTACAACTCACCCAGAAAATCACACGCAGAATCTCTCCCCATCCCAGCGCCACCGAAAGGCACATGCATGTATCTTACACACAGACACTACAATACGTACAGTATCTGCTATACATGTTATCCTTGCAATTTTTTTGTGTTCAAATACAATGTGTTCAAAAAGTGTGTTATGTAAGTTTAAGTGCGTTTAAAGCGTGTGGGAGGGGGACAACCTTTTTTTCCTTAATGTTCGTGAATGGTCTCTATATCGCAGATTATAACCAACTGCGGGTGGATCAGACCGTATCCCCCACGATTAACTATGTTATTCCTATATAACATTGCAGCATGATTACATTTGATTTGTTTCCTGTTTGCAGGTACATCCCCACTGCTGCTGCCTTTGGTGGCCTTTGTATAGGAGGTCTATCTGTCATGGCTGACTTCCTGGGAGCCATTGGTTCTGGCACAGGAATCCTCTTGGCTGTGACCATCATCTATCAGTACTTTGAGATCTTTGTGAAAGAGCAAAGCGAAGTGGGAAGCATGGGAGCGCTGCTCTTCTAGAAAATGCCAAGTCGACAAGATACAGCATACACAGAGCCTCCATACCATGTCAGTCTTTTGCGTTCCATCTCCTTATTTTCTCAGCAATTTGCACAATCAGTTCATTTTGCGTCTGGGATAGATTGTTTTACACCTTTTGTCTCTCTGGTGTTGTCAAGAGAGCTATTTTGTTTTCTCCCTGCTTTGAGCTTGTTATTGTCTCCAGCCATTTCTTCTGCTCTTAACCATCCAAGGTGGGCTGCCTGACTTCCCAATGACTGTTTCGTCAGCTGAAGAGTCCCTCAACACATGCAAGTGTGTGGTGCTGTCTTTTACTCACCTTGCGTATTTTTCACTGACAACACTATGACAAAACATGAATTTCAAACATTAGGATATGCAAAAGAAAACCATGTCACCAGTCATGCTGTAGTTTTCTTGGGGTTTGTTAGAATGTGAAGAGTATGAACAAAACATACTTTTATCTCGGCAAGTTGCCCAAATTTACCTTTGTTTATATTCTCCATGATGGACGGTTCATATTCACTCTGGTCTTATGTAGGATACTGTATGTTTGTCCTATAGCTGGCTGGTAAAGGAAAATGATACTCTGCACTGTCTTGGTCTTTAATTCCCAGACTGAATTGCTGCACAAAACTGCCCGGGAGGTCAGTAAGAGGGTGGGTTTGATATCGACGCAAAGGGGGTTTCATTTTGGTTTTTACTCTTATGTAAAAGACATAATTGTGTTTATTAAAAAAATGTTTTTTCCAACAAACGGAAATGGTCTTTATTTAGTTTTTTTATTTTTATTTTTTTATTTTTTTTAATTATTTTTTTTAAGAGCAGGTCATAATTTTTTAAGTAAAGTTGTATTCCTAGCAAATGTTATTTTTCAAATATCACTTTGTCCCAAAAGCATAAAACGTAGTGATGGGATGATGATACCTCAAGGAGTGTATTGACACACGATACAAATTATGTCGGTCACTCAATAGTGACCCCTGCAGTAGTACTAAAATCATTGCAGGGAAACAAAATAAAAATTTGTGTTGGGGTTCACCCCAGTGGATGAGAGGGTAGCCTCCTTCCGCCTTCGGGTGGGGGGACGGGTCTTGACTGTTGTTTGGGCCTATGCACCAAGAAGCAGTTCAGAGTACCCACCCTTTTTGGAGTCCTTGGAGGGTGTCCACACATGCACTTGGCACCAGGACACCCTAGGTCGCCGTTCGATTATCGACTGTGGTTGTGTCTTCGGACTTGCGGCCGCATGTCTTGGACACCGGTGAAGAGTGGCGGAGCTGTCAACTGATCACCACCTGGTGGTGAGTTGGCTCCGATGGTGGGAATGATGCCAGTCCGACCTGGCAGCCCCAAACGTATTGTGAGGGTCTGCTGGGAACGTCTGGCAGAATCCCCTGTCAGAAGGAGTTTCAACTCACACCTCCGGCAGAACTTCACCCTCGTCTCGGGGGAGGCGTGGGACATTGAGTCCAAGTGGACCATGTTCCGCCCCTCTATTGCCGAGGTGGCTGACCGGAGCTGTGGCCGTAAGGTAGTCAGTGCCTGTCGTGGCGGCAAACCCCGAACCCGTTGGTGGACACCAGCGGTGAGGTATGCCGTCAAGCTGAAGAAGGAGTCCTATCAGGCCTTTTTGGCCTGTGGGACTCCTGAGGCACCTGATGGGTACCAGCTGACCAAGCGGAATTCAGCTTTGGTGGCTGAGGCAAAAACTCGGGCGTGGGAGGAGTTCGGTGAGGCCATTCGGAACGAATTCCGGACGGCTACGCGGAAATTCTGGTCCACCATCCGGCGTCTCAGGAGGGGAAGCAGTGCACCATCAACACTGTGTATAGTGGGGATGGGGCGCTGCTGACCTCGAGTCGGTGGGGAGAATACTTCGAAGACCTCCTCAAATTCCACCGACGCGCCTTCCCATGAGGAAGCAGAGTCTGGTGTCTCTGAGGACGGCTCTCCTATCTCTGGGGTTGAGGTTATTGAGGTGGTTAAAAAGCTCCTTGGTAGCAAGGCCCCGGGGGTGGATGAGATTCGCCCGGAGTTCCTAAAGGCTCTGGATTTGTAGGGCTGTCCTGGTTGACACGCCTCTGCAACATCGTGTGGACATCGGGGACAGTGCCTCTGGATTACCAGACTTGGGTGGTGGGCCCCCTTTTTAAGACGGGGGACTGGAGGGTGTGTTCCAACTGCAGCGGGATCACACTCCTCAGCCTCCCTGTTAAGGTCTACTCGGGGGTGCTGGAGAGGAGGATCCGTCGGGAAGTCGAATCTCAGATTCAGGAGGAGCGGTGCGGTTTTCGTCCTGGCCGTGTAACAGTCGGCCAGCTCTTCATCCTCGGCATGGTCCTCGAGGGTGCATGGGATTTCACGCAACCAGTCTACATGTGTTTTGTGGACTTGGAGAAGGCATTCGATCGTGTCCCTTGGGGAGTCCTGTGGGGGGTGCTTCGGCGGGAGTATGGGGTACCGAACCCCCTGATACAGGCTGTTCGATCCCTGTACTACTGGTGTCAGAGTTTGGTCCGTATTGCTGGCAGTAAGTCGGACTCGTTTCCGGTGAGGGTTGGACTCCGCCAAGGCTGCCCTTTGTCACCGATTCTGTTCATAACTTATGGACAGAATTTCTAGGCGCAGCCGAGGCATAGAGGGGGTCCGGTTTGGTGACCTCAGTATTGCATCTCTGCTTTTTGCTGATGATGTGGTTCTGTTGGCTTCATCAGGCCATGATCTCCAGCTCTCACTGGAGCAGTTCGCAGCAGAGTGTGAAGCGGCTGGGATGAGAATCAGTACCTCCAAATCTGAGGCTATGGTCCTCAGTCGGAACAGGGTGGCGTGCCCTCTCTGGGTCGGGGAGGAGCTCCTTTCCCAAGTGGAGGAGTTCAAATATCTTGGGCTCTTGTTCACGAGTGAGGGAAGAATGGAACGGGAGATCGACAGGTGGATCGGTGCAGTGATGCAGACTTTGTACCGGTCCGTTGTGGTGAAGAACGAGCTAAGCCGAAAGGCGAAGCTCTATTTTCCGGTCGATCTACGTTCTTAGCCTCACCTATGGTCACGAGCTGTGGGTTGTGACCGAAAGAACAAGATCCCGGATATAAGCGGCCGGAATGAGTTTCCTTCGCAAGGTGTCCGGGCTCTCCCTTAGAGATAGGGTAAGAAGCTCTGTCTTCCGGGATGGGCTCAGAGTAGAGCCGGTGCTCCTCCGCATTGAGAGGAGCCAGATGAGGTGGCTGGGGCATCGGTTTAGGATGCCTCCAGCACGCCTCCCCGGTGAGGTCTTCCGGGCATGTCTCTCGGCTGGCCTGGGAACGCCTCGGGATCCCCTCAGATGAGCTGGAGGAAGTGGCTGGGGAGAGGGAAGTCTGGGCTTTCCTGCTGAAGCTACTGCCCCCGCGACCCGACCTCGGTTAAGTGGAAGAAACTTGATGGATGGATGGATGGACTGGGGAAAACTTCTTGGAACGATTCATGAAGTCAGTGGAACAAGGTGAGGGCAAGCAAAAAGCAAAAATCCAAAATGCAACAGCAAAACTCCATCCAACAAATCCGCAACATGCTGACACAGTTTGTTTCCTTGTAAACACAATTTGGCGCGCCACATCCAAACGACACACTTCCTGTATCGGTCACATGATTTTTTTCTTAACGTGATACACGCACCAATACGGGTTTCACTCTTGTGTGCTCGGCACAGTGCTGACGCACCAGTGTCGTTCGTCCCATCACTAATAAAAAGCAATTTCCTGTTACTCAAATGATTCATTTTGGAAACCGACTGCATACTTCCTTATAACACCGGAGGTCTCTGTTGAGGTCTCCGGTTGAAGTAAAAGCCATCTAAATAAAAAAAACACAAGGCTTGCAATCTCTCCATGGATTTTGATCATAGTGTACTGGGGCGCTTATTAATCATTTGAAGCATGCCATAAGCCAAAATTAGTAGTAGTAGTAGTAGTACTGAGATACACTGGTGCAACCTGGAGTCCTGGGCACATTTTAAGTGATGTAACCAGAGTCACAGGGGTTTTTGAACAGCTTTTGTGAAATTTTACTCAGATTTATTCAGTGTGTCCTCAGGAAAGTAATCATGCAATTAGTAAAGCATTTAAATTATTTATATATAAGAAGCTTTTTACTAGATTATATTCATACCAATGTTTATTAAGATTGGCTGGCGACCAGTTCATGGTGTACCCCGCCTCTCGCCCGGAGATAGCTGGGACAGGCTCCAGCACGTCCACAACCCTTGTGAGGATAAGCGGCTCAGAAAAGGGATGGATGATCAAGTTCCAACAAATACAGTAAAATAAAGTAACTATAATCAACAATACGTTCGTGATAGCGTAAATAATTATTTGCATATAAAAAATGTTGAAGCTGTTTTTAAAATCTTTATTTGAAATACAGCATACACAATGATAAAACAAATATATGCAGTATCCATCCATCCATTTCAACACCGCTTATCCTGGTTAGGGTCGCGGGACGCTGGAGCCTATCCCAGCTAACTTCGGGCGAAAGCCGGACTACACCCTGAACTGGTCGCCAGTCAGTCGCAGGGCACATATAGACACGGACAACCATTCGCACTCACATTCACACCGTCACTGAGTGGGAACTGAACCCACGCTGCCTGCACCAAAGTCAGGCGAGTGTACCACTACACCATCAGTGACTCTATATGCAGTATAAGAATATATATTGTGTAAACAAAACAAAAAGTACAAATAAAAGAAAATGCCAGGGGTCACAAAAATAGATTTAAATCAAATAAAAATAAAAACTCTGTAATGGGAATATAAATTTGAAGTCTTGATCGCTTTCAATGTTGCAGCTGTGACGCGACACCAGACAACGCCGCTGACGTCATCCAGCTGCGCCGCCGTCAGAGGAGGTCAGGTGACAGGTCACAGTAACTCAGTAGAGCACTGTGGCAGAAGCAGAGGCGATCAGGGTCGATTGTCAGATGAAATTCTCTCTTTTATTAATTTCTCTCAGGCTGGCTGTCTTTCATCTCGGCGGGCGAAGTTGGACGGACGCAAAGAGTGGCAGATATGTCTTACTGCAGGCAAGAAGGTAAGCACGTAGACAGTTCATTCATATGAGCGCGTGTGTTTGCAATGTCACCGTGGTGCTGCCATGCTAAGCTAACTTTATACCGCCACCTCAAATCATCACTGACTGATTGACTGGGTTAAGCCTCTCACGATAGTACTCGGCTCGTTTTAGTATAGCGTTGGTTTGTTGTCTACACGCCTGCTGTCATTTGACGTGTATTGTGGTGTTATGTACAGTTCTTAAAACAATTATCTGCATCCTTAGTACGAGTAGTATCAACTTGATTATTTGACGTTGTGTTTCCAGGTAAAGATCGCATTATCTTTGTGACCAAGGAGGACCATGAGGCTCCCAGCAATGCCGAGTTGATTGCGGATGATCCGCATGATCCGTACGAAGAGCAAGGTTTGTAATATGTACAGACTTCCTGACCCACTCGGCCAAATCCTGTGTGTTTATTTGTATAAACACTGTAGTCCATCAATTCACTTGTACTGTTCAAGTTAAACATACAATCTGACTGTTGAAAATCACCAAACACATGAAAGAACCTGCATGTGCAGACACCAAGATTAGGCTTGATTTTGGGTTGCGCGATATCGGGACATTGCAATTTTCTTAAACCCTGCGATATACCGGTGTATTGCAATATTAAAAAATACAGAATAACATACACGTAACATGAAAACCAGCACACATTTTTGTGTTTTTCCCTCTTGAGAAAAACTATGCTCAGTAGAGCACAAATGTAGACGATGTTATTTGTGTTATTCATTCATGCCCAGTTGTACTGTAGTCATTAGCACATTCCTAACACTTCACGTTTCTAATCCTTTTTACACCTATGTTTAAACACAAGCATTAGTATTTCTATATTTGAGTGTATTAGTTTAAGCAAAACACAGTTGTGTACACCTGAAATTTGTCCCTTCAATAATGCCGTTGCTTTCACCCTTCCCTCCATGTGTAATCTGTTGCAACATGCATTCATTCGTCACATTCTCGAGAGATACAGTAAATGCAGGCGTGTCATTGTTTCCCTTGTCCTCATTCATAGTTATGCAAAAAATAACTATATAAAACCGGGCTGCTTCGTATGTGTTGTTTTATGGGTTAAAATTTACTGTAATATAGGTGCTAATCTTATTAGCATATCCAACCAGGTCCTTCTGCTGGTCACTTATTACAGTGGATTGTCTGCATATCAATACCCTAACATTGTGCAGGACCTTGCGGTGTGACTATTGCACACACGTACATTGCAATGACAATGATTAAACGATAAATTGTGCGGTCCCTAGCTTGATTCCAATCATAAGATAACTGATTCCGTTTTTTTTTTTTCTATTTCAATGTCGTGATGCATATCCAAATTGTGCCAGTTACAGCAAAAAACAACAACAAAAGAACTCTGTCACTTTAACCACAGTGTAAATCCTGCCTAAGATACTGCTGTTTTTTTTTGTGTGTGTCTGTAGGCCTCATCCTGCCCAATGGTGACATCAATTGGAACTGCCCGTGTCTTGGGGGCATGGCCAGTGGACCTTGTGGCTCTCAGTTCAAGGAAGCTTTCTCATGCTTCCACTACAGTAAGGAGGAGGTGAAGGGCTCTGAGTGCATCGATCACTTCCGTAACATGCAGGAGTGCATGCAGAGGTACCCTGAGCTCTATCCTCAGGAGGAAGACAAAGAAAGCTCCAATCAGCCACAGGCAAAGTCTGCTTCTGACTCACCCGAGGGCTCTGCCTTATCGCCCCAAACAGACTCTGTTCCAGCAAGCTCACCAACAGACAGCCAAACTGGCAGCTAAGAGCAACGGTCAATCCACAGGCTCTTAAATCTGTGTATGCAAGCACTGCATTGCAAAGATTTATTCCCTCTAGTCTTGAAAACCAATAAAGAAGGCCTGCACTGTGGTGACTTTCATGGGCGGCACCAATAGAAGACTTGAAGCAGAAAGATATATGGTATTGTGTTGGTGATTATGTGAAACTATTCCTAGGAGGTTCCATGGACCCTGGTCAATGGAAAAATAAACACTCATATTCTCATAAGAAAAAAATGTCATGAGCATCTCCATTCCCAAACTTTCTGTATGATGTCACTTGTGCGAATTATGTTCAAATACTTGTTCTTTTGCTGCCAACCTGTGCATTAAAACACAAACCATTCTAATAACACTGTTGAAAGAACAACTGCTGTACTGCCTTAAATGTCATTTATGGACAATACAAATATGATTGTATTTGTCAAACATACAGGTGTATTCAGGTGACATTTCGAACCCCTTTTGTGATTTGTGTTTGTTAATGTTGGACCTGATCATTCAGAACTATCTACATTTCTTTGTGGCTGCCGAGTCACCAGCTGAAAGATTGAATGAAAATGTTAAACTAGGTCAATTGGCTCCGTTATGTGATAAAAACAGTGCTTTGTCTGCATGTGTGTGAGTACTAAGTATACCTTCAATTCTGGTTACCGTTATTGCCACCCTTGAGTTTTTCTGTATGACATACAATATCTCAGTGATGCTCAAAGTGTGGTACTTGTACCATTAGTGTTACGCAAAAGAATCCCTGCCCAAGTAAAGTTAAGTTCTGTTCAACGTTTTAGTACAGTCTCCTATATTAAGGCACAGTGTTAATGTTCAGACTGTGCAAAATGTTACAGCAACTTGCAGTAATAGTTTCATGACCTATTATGGTACTGTATTTTAATGTTGTTTCATGATGGTGGTACTTGGAGCGCTCTTTTTTTTTTTTTTTTTTTTACATAGTACTTGGTATAAAGGTTTGAGAACAACTGCAATATCTTTTGAAAGTTTTCATTTAGTTTAGTTTTCTTCTGTACACAAAGAAGGACCTAGTCCCAGATCAACTTGTCTGTCTGTGTTCTCTTTAGCACTGATCCTGGATTCCAGTAATGGTGACCAGAACAATATTACTGTGGAACTTTTAAAGACAATGATCATGGGTGCGAGTAAAGTTGGAGACAAATGTACCAGCTACCTTTAAACAAAGAAAATTGATCAGATCCTCAGTCAGGCGAGCCACAAGATGATACGTAAATTGACTTGCCTTCAATATATCCTCCATCAAATGAGGTTAAAACAAAAAGGAGAATTTAATAAAATCCAGACATTTACACATTCAGGTTCACCTATATCTGCTGCGCTTTGAACAACAATTATGACTTTAATCAACACGATTGTTCAGAATAAAATGGTGTTGGTGGAAGAATTATTATTTTGATTTTGAATGATTATTTCTGAATTTATATTTAAGGGCAATTTTGACCACTTCCCTTATGGCTGGATCAGACCACATGAAAAATGTGTTCTTTGCCGATTGCACGATGTCAGACTACTGCCATAAATTCTTGCCGTATCTCGGTCAGACAGTGGCAACAGTACAGGACGTATTCCGATACCACCCTATCCTGTCTTTTACAAACACTGGGCTTTATCTTGTCAAATCAAACGCTGTCAGAGAGGGTGAACCAGAAAACGCGTTACCGGTCAACGCGACCGGTACACCCGTTACCATGTCGATGATATACAATGGCTGGCACCAATGTATTGTGTTGGGGAGGGGGAAAGAACAAAAAGAGGAAAATCAAGAAGTTTTGTCGTTCCCGACAAAATATGTCGGGCCCGATCTGAGAAATCGCCTGCGATAGCTAATCGGGCCAATAACGAGGCTTAAATTCTGTCGTCTAATCTAGGCATTACTTTGCTTGCTCGCACGGCCCTCCAGTTGGTCTTTGACATTCAATGAAAGTACTGATAGAAATGAGTGCCTTGTGCTGCCACAGCAGTATTAATTTATCTTTTGACCATCAACTTTACTATTTTCTGGGTTTGTGCTGGTGGTTCAACTTGTCACCAGTAATTTTCAGTCTCTTCTTAACTGACTTCCTGAACTGAATTCTTGACTGTTTTGGAGACTGTCCATCTTAGGCATCCACTTCTTAGGCTGTCTGTAATGAGAAGGCCCAATCTGGGGGTCCAGGGGACCACCACACTCTGCATTGTGACCAGCAAACGGCCTGTGGCGGATTCTTCCGGGCCTGCCAGCAGGTACTGCATACCTGTGGAAAAACATTATATTCTAACTTGTGTCATTAATGAAAACAGTGCGCTATAAATGCACATATTTGCCTGGGTTTAGGATGGGGCAGGTGCACCCACGGCTAGTCCAGGACACTGGATAGATACTGATGGTCCCTGAGCTCAGTGCCACCAGACCTGATCGTAGGACCTTGCGCACTTTGACCTGCACTTCTGCATAGCTGCCCTTGTCATGAGCTGACATCACACTCGCCTTAATCACTGTCAGGGTTGTCACAAATCCACAGTAAGTACTGCATGCAGTCTAATTTACATTAGTCAGAACAGAGACATGCGTGCATTAAGGAACACGCGTAGTTTCTTACCATAGTCATGTTTAATCTTGCAGAGGTCAGACACACTTCTTAGCCTTTTCGCCTTACAGCTGCACTTTCCTGTACACGCACAACCACACACACACACACACACACACACACACACACACACGGTTTTGAATATGGTAGAATTTGGAATGGTAAACCCTGATCAAGCTTCATTTGGAGAAAAAACAAATTCTTTTTTTCCGCTCCTGTTGTCGCACAGAAGGGACAATTTGACTAGTCAACTGTGTAGCACCACCCTTTCGACGAAAACTGCAATCTCAGGTCTGATTGACTACAGGCCTGTCGCCCTGACATCTGTGGTCATGAAGTCCTTTGAACGCATCGTGCTGGACCACCTCAAGAGCGTCACAGGACCCCTGCTGGACCCCCTGCAGTTTGCCTACAGAGCAAACAGGTCTGTGGATGACGCTGTCTACTGCACTTCATCCTGGAACACCTCTACGGCACGGGGACCTACGCGAGGATCCTGTTCGTGGACTTCAGCTTAGTGTTCAACACCATCATCCCCGAACTCCTCTCCTCTAAGCTTCTCCAGCTCAGTGTCTTGCCTGCCATCTGCCAGTGGATTTACAGCTTCCTCACGGACAGGACACAGCAGGTGAGGCTGGGGGACACCACCAGCCCAAGGATGTGTCCTCTCTCCGCTGCTCTTCTCCCTCTACACAAATGACTGCACCTCAACGCACCCGGCTGTTAAATCCTGAAGTTTGCAGACGACACCACAGTCATCGGCCTCATCAAAGACGGTGACGAGTCTGCGTATCGACAGGAAGTGGAGCGGCTGGAGCTGTGGTGCGGCCGGCACTACCTGGAGCTGAACACGCTCAAGACTGTTGAGATGCTCGTGGACTTCAGGAAGCATCCTTCACCACAGCTTCCCCACACGCTGTCCAACTGTACTGTGTCAACTGTCAAGAACTTCAAGTTCCTGGGAATTACAGTCTGTCAGGGCCTGAAGTGGGAGACCAACATCAACATCGATTCTCAAAAAGACCCAGCAGAGGATGTACTTCTGAGGAAGCACGGCCTGCTCCAGGAGCTGTTGAGGCAGTCTTTCACAGTCTGGTTTGGTGCTGCCACGAAAAAATGACAAACTCCGACTGCAACGGACAATCAAAACTGCTGACCCATCTACCCACTCTTGAGGGCTTGCATGCTGCCAGAACTAAGACAAGAGCATGAAAAGTTCTCTTGAACCCTCTATGTCCTGGTCACCACCTCTTCCAGCTCCTTCCCTCGGGTAGGCGCTATCAAAGAATGCAAACTAAAACTAGCAGACATTCCAAAAGCTTCTTTACTCTTGCTGTTAACTTCTTAAACAGTTAACTTACAATTCCATTGTAACATGCTACCAATCTTGTTTTGAGATTGTTGTCACTGTCGGGCCATCCATCCATCCATCCATGTCCTTTACCGCTTATCCCCACAAGGGTCGCGGGGGTGCTGGAGCCTATCCCAGCTATCTTCGGGCAGGAGGCAGGGTACACCCTGAACCGGTCGCCAGCCAATCGCAGAGCACACGAAACAACCAACCATTCGCACTCACATTCACACCTACGGGCAATTTAGAGTCTCCAATCAACCTATCACGCATGTTTTGGGGATGTGGGAGGAAACCAGAGTGCCTGGAGAAAACCCACCCAGGCACGGGGAGAACATGCAAACTTCACACAGGCGATTGGATAAAATAAAACCTCAGAATGTTCTTTTTTGCACAGTAATAACTTGTTTATGAATGTAAAGTATAAAAGTAAAAACACATGACAGTTCTGTATAAACATTGAATAGGTAAAGTACATGTAATATTTCTTTCCTCCTGGAAATTGTGTTGACAATTAAAAATTGTGCCTGGCACAGCTTACTAAAGACCATTTCCTGTCTTCAGGTATAAAAGTAAAAGGCGCTGGCTTCACGCCACCGCTCCTGCTTGCTTTGGTCACCATTTTGTTGTTTGGTCGAATTCAGCCTCCGTCTATGCAACGCGAATCACACAGAAACTGGCTAGTATCGCTATTGAAATGGGGGTGGAGGTGTGGGGGTGGGGGGGGTATTGCAAAGGATGATCTTTATACCTGAGGAGTGCAGCACAGAGACGGCCTGCTCTTTTGGCCACTGGGTCCCTTCATCCATGAAAAATTGAGAATCCAAAGTAGGGACTTTTCCACCGATGGGTATGTTGAACAACTGATTATTTGAATGACTGCAAGAGCCAAACAGGGAGTCGACATCGATATGAATTTCATCTCCCCAGTGATGTTTAAATGACTTTGATCAAGGTATACTGCTCACCTGTCCAGACACTGCCCAGTGGTGGGATTACAGCTGTTGGGGCAGGCGCAGGCTTTGCAGCCCTCAGCGCCAAAGCCCCAATAGCCAGGCATACAATGAGTGCAGCTTGTGCCCCCAACACCAGTTTTACACTTGCACTGGCCACTCCGATGGTGGCACCAGGTTTCCTCATCTCCAGGATGTGGAGACGAGGAGCCTTCGGGGTCACACCAGCATCCTGAAAGACAAAGACACACATTTGTACGTATGCGTTTTTGGTATTTTCCCATCAGAATGGTGCCGCTGCACTACACAACATTGTTCAGTTTGACTTGCTTACGCTGGCAAGTGTGGGGGGAGTTGATGGGCAGCGTCGGGTGACGGCGGTAGCCTCGACGACAGCGCTGGCACCTGGGCCCAAAGGTGTTGTGTCTGCAGCTATCGCAGACCCCGCCGCTCTGGCCACCGGTGGAGAGCCACGCTCGCTGGGAGAAGTGGCAGCTGTCTGCATGGTCGTGACACTCACACTCTGATGCCAGTTGAAGAGAAGAGAGAAAGTCAAAGTCAGATGGAGAACATGACCCTGAGTACTGATGGAGACTAGTCCCAAAACAAATCTGATATTTAAAACGAACAGATGGGCCAGATCATTTGTACATGAAGTTGAATTTTTTTTTTTTTTTAAATGTGTATGTAAAATGTGTAAGATAGATTATTTTAATATTAAAATAATGAATTCTCATTTTAAAATGTTGTGTAATTCATTCAATTAGAATGATTTCAAAATTGTTAAGAATTCTTTTTAACAAATTATTAAATTAGATAAATGAATTAAAACAATGAGTAAACACATTTCAAGTAACCAATTTTAGGAAACAAGCTAAATTAATACAACAAGACTCTTGATAAAGTAAATGCTTGATGCAAACTTTGCCCACCCCTGCTACGCATCCATAGTCGTTGTTGGGATTGGTACGGTATATTCTATATTCTATGTATTACCAAACCAATCAGTCAATCAATTAATGAGGGAATTCCTAGTTCTAGCTCTCAGGTGACTTTCTAGTCCCCTTCCTATTAGTTGTCACATACTTTGGCATGGATTTGCGTCGCCACTGCTCCCGTTGGCAGGCCTCCAGGGACGGTCGTTGTAGAGTGGCGCGCACTTCTCACAGTGGTAGCCTGCCGTGTGGTGAGTACACACGCAGCGACCTGACACCTGGAAGGCACATCTGGAGCTTTTCAGTAATAAACACATACGGTCTAGAAACATACGTACATGCGGTTCAATACAAGAGTCGTATCAATAGTTTTGCTTGTACAAAGAAGATAATGCACAGATTGGATTGACGCTGTTAGAGAGGTATTAAGTTTGTTTAGATAATGGTGGTGTGGAACTGCACAGCATTTACAGAAAGCTGGGCCTAATATTTTGACTTTGTACAGTATTTCCTGCACTACGACATATTTGTTAAATGTTTATACGTCAGGCGTCTTTGTAATGGTGTAATTGTCGATTCATCTCTTGTATTAGATTTGATTAAATTGTTCATCTGCGCTTAATATTGTATATACTCAATAGTCAAGGGACGATATATTGTAACCCCAAACAGATCACTATAAGTATACAGTAGAACTGTGTTACCAACCAATCAATGAAAAGGGTCATGATAATATTGAAAAGGGTCTGCTGAACTAAAATAAAATAATACACTGGCATATGATTATGATACATGTCATGGTAATGATTCAAAATCTTTCACATATGTCACATTAACATTTTGGGGTTAAAATATTGAATAAAGGGTTAAAAGCCCTCTTCAATAGTGGGGATTTTCTTCAATGATAGCATCGGACTGCAATTGACATCTGTCTTGTTTTAAAAAAAAAAAAAAAAACACTCACCATGTTACCGTCCTGCTGTGCGTCTTGGCTGGTGTGGCGTGCCACACAAATCTCAGCATGTCCGTGGCACAGGCACGTCCCTTGTGCCAGCAAGTTATAAAGAGCATAAGGTCCTGTCAGTGAGGTGGGTGTAGGCTGTGTTTGTTCCTCTGAGGTCTGGTGAAGGGGAGGACAAGTCTGAGGTTTCAGCAGTCTGATACGCAGGTTGGTGAGGGTCAGGCGGACAAGAGCCTCTGGACTGTAGGGGTCCAATAAATTTGCATTGTTCGGGTCAAGTAACCGTAATATCACCTAGGAAGAGACAGTGCATGATTCGTAACATGAACGCCAGTGTGTTGTTGAAATACACAAACATGACATCTCTTACCTCCCCACCACTGCAGGGTGCTGCGCTGCTGTAACGGGATGTACACAAAGAGCCAGGCTGATTAAAATCATCAGGCAAACCAAACTCCATGCTACAGTTGTGTGCAAAGACCTTAAGAACCACCCAGGAATTCCCAAAGTCTGTCGATCGCTCAACGGCCATGGCAGCGGGCCGCGGCGACCGGAACAACAAAACCACATGTGACATACAGAACTGTGTTTCCAGGTCCAGACGGATCTCGTCGTGCTTCCCCTGCATGGTGGGCTCTGCACTGGATTCCCACCAGGTATTTGGATGCAAGAAAGGATCATCAGTCATGTGACTAGGTGGGTGGGGACATGGGATGTGGTCATGTGAGGTGTTCCCACAGCTCCTTGAGAGGGTGATGAGACCTCTGCCTGTAGCCAAGTTCGTAATGGGTGGACTGCAGGCGTGGTTCGCACATCTGGAAACTGAAGCAGAAGTACAGTCAATGTGGTTTTGCGATGCTTTATGATTAACCTTCAGGACAGAAAGTCACACCAAGGAAACAATAGCTATAGTTCACTGTTCAACAATTCATTTGATTCTTCTTAGTTCATGTTACATACAATCCCTACGTTTCTCCAAACAGACTCTCAGATTACCTTTTATAATAAGAGGCAAGGCAGCAATAACTATTACCTTTACCGGATGTATAACAATAGACAAAAATGTCACTTGTAACTGAAGAACCTTTCCTTTCAAAACTATTGTCAGAGAAGCCTCCTCACACTGAAAAGACTTCTTTGAATTTACTTGATTTTATTGTGTATTACAGTCCCACATAATCCAAATGTGGCCAATTGACCTGAATTTTCCTTTTTCTCTCAGTTAATTATTACTTGTTAAACCAAAGTGTTTCATTCATGTCAACAAAGTTCAAATAAATCCTATTCTGCGGACATGTTTTCCAGATTTTGTAATACTAATTGTGTAATTTAAAATAAATAAATAAAATTGTTTAAAAATGGGCGGCACGGTGGCGACTGGTTAGAGCGTCAGCCTCACAGTTCTGAGGATCCGGGTCCAATTCCCGGCCCCGCCTGTGTGGAGTTTGCATGTTCTCCCCGTGCTGTGTGGGTTTTCTTCCTCCCACATCCCAAAAACATGCATTAATTGGAGACTCTAAATTGCCCGTAGGTGCGAATGTGACTGCGGATGGTTGTTTGTTTGTATGTGCCCTGCGATTGGCTGGCAACCAGTTCAGGGCGTACCCCGCCTCCTGCCCGATGACAGCTGGGATAGGCTCCAGCACGCCCGCGACCCTAGTGAGGAGAAGCGGCTCAGAAAATGGATGGATGTTTGTTTAAAAATGATACTTTTAAGTAACCGTAACAACAATGTGTAAAGATTACCTAAAGGAATCATGTAATCTAATGTATTTTTCAGTTATCTTAATATATTCATTGGGTATTATTAAAGTCATTTTATTCACTGAATGGTTAATGTGCTGCAGCAACATACAATGAAATAACAGGCATTGCATTATGACTACTTGGACAGTATAGTGCTGTATTTAACCAAAAAAAATGTTTTTGATTGCCACTGTCAGAGAAGTATTAATGTATGTCTGTTATTGTGGTTATTGTCTGCAGTGTTGTGAAACTGCACTGCATCATAATGAGAACTGCTTCTCATATTTTGGATACGCTGATGTCAATGAGGGCCAGCTTGCTGGCCTTGTGAGGATGAATTTGAAATCTGATTTGTTATAAAACCAGTCCCATTGCTAATATCGTTCAAAATGACATTGCTTGCAATACTTGTTCTGATGGCCCTGCGTGGGCAAATTACAGCACATAGAGGCAGAAGTCTGATTGGACAAAAAAAAATAAAAATCTGAAATCTTCGGGAAAGGCTATAGGAAAAGAAATGAATAGACATGGGAATAAATTAATATCATGGAACGTAGGTTGTAAATTTAAGTCAGTGTTTCTGATAGGTGTTAAGGCCAGCAGAGAAGGCCTCGCTGCCTCTGAGCGCTCAGCACTGCCTCGAAACCAACACGCTCCGATCAAAACGTGTACAAAACCAAGCGGCTCACCTGCTCCACTCCGCGCCAAGACCGCAAGCAGCCAAATGAGCGTCTGCAGCAGCTGGTGTTCACCTTTTCCTGACATTCTAAACGTTCTCGCACGTCTTTTCGTTTTGCTTGCAACCTTCACGCTGCGACGAAGACCCCCCGTGAGGAGAAAGAGTCACCAACATCACGATTAAAGGACAGTAGCATCTCAATGTGGAAGTAGTCCAACGTTTGTTTGTAATCCGTTGGGCGGGGGGAAATCCTGAGACATTAATACAAAGTGTGGCTTGCAGTAATAATCCTAACGTGCTACACGAGAATTAAGCACAAAATACTTCCGTGTTGTCCAGATGAAGTCAGGAAAAAAAAAAAGAATACATGTGTGTATGTCAGAGGAAGACAAGCGTCATCACCTCCGGTCAGGTTCAAAGCTGCACTGGAGTGGCGTGGGCGTGCTATTTAGCCACACAACCCACCCAACTAGAAAGTCTCCCCACACATGCGCACACCGTGGGAAGAAGAGAAGATGTCGACGTGTTTTTATTCTGCTCTGCATTCCTCCTACCTGCCACTAAGAGCCAGTTATTTTCCAAAGTAACGAGCGCCCTGCGTCTACTTGTCTTGTTTTCGATCTGTTACGCGCCTCTTTGAAGTCTAATGGGAAGAAAACCTGAGACGAAGATCAAATTAGCCCCCAGTCCAGTTTAACGGCGCACTGACAAACCACAATGATCTGACAAATTAAATGGGCTCCTTTGTACAGTATGTCTGACGAATAAGATCATTCTGTCACTAACTTAAGACTGATGGGCTGTCATTCTTCAGCTTGTCAAGATGATTAAAAAAAAAACAAATGCTGTCGGCCAGTAATAGTCCTTTTAAATTAACTCTGTTAACCACCCTACAGATGCCACGAAATCTAAGACAGCCTAATTTCACCTTCCAAAATAAACAACATGCCTCTTCAGTTTTATGGCTAGCCTCAACTGAAGAGCCAAGAAAGACGGAACGCAGAGCTGCATCGCTTAAGATTATAGGGATCAGAGTCGAGTCCCGGGGGTCATAGCCGGCCCGCTGCATCACTTTATGTGGTCCGAAGGACTTAAAGTGTGTCTGCTTCCTGTGTCTTGCCAAATACGCGTGTTCTTTTAATTTTGGCAGAAAATCTGTACAGTAATTGCAAATGCTATTCAAATCTAGCAGGTATTTTATATTGCATAAATTAAACAAAAGCGGCATGTACCACTTACCAGTGAGCTGCATCAAACATTTTTCTGTTGATATTCCATTTTAAACACATTCAGTGTAATAAAAAAACCAATAAAAACTAAAAAAAAAAAGAAGGAAAAACTAGTATAGTTTAAAGCTCGGAGCACTTGACCATCCATCCATCCATTCTCCGGAGTTGGGTCAGCAAGAAAGCCCTGAATTCCCTCTCCCTAGCCACTTCGTTCATCTCTCCGGGGGGATCCCGAGGCGTACCCAAGCCAGCCGAGAGACATAGTCTCTCCAACTTGTCCTGGGTCGTCCCTGGGGTCTCCTCCTGGTGGGACATGTTCAGAACACCTCACCAGAGAGGCATCAAGCGGCATCCTAACCAGATGCCCGAGCCACCTCATCTAGCTCCTCTCAATGCGGAGGAGCAGCGGCTCGACTCTGAGCCCCTCCCGGATGACCGAACTTCTCTCTAAGGGAGAGCCCGGACACCCTGCTAGAGGAAACGCCTTTCAGCTCCTTTTGGCTCCGGGATCTTGTTATTTCGGTCATGACCCACAGCTCATTACCATAGGTGAGGCTAGGAACAGAGATCGACGAATAAATTGCGAGCTTAGTCTTTCGAGTCAACTGCTTCTTCACCACGACATACCAATACAGAGTCCGCATGACTGCAAATGCTGCACCAATTCGCCTGTCGATCTCCCTCTCCATTCTTCCCTCAATCGTGAACAAGACCCCAAGATACTTGAACTCCTTCACTTGGGGCAGGATCTCTTCCTTGACCTGGGGAGGGCACTCCACCCTTTAACGACTGAGGACCTTGGCTTCATATTTGGAGGTACTAAGTTTCATCCCAGTTGCTTCACATCCAACATCCAGAGCCTTTAGGAACGCCGGGTGGATCTCATCCACCCCTGGGGCCTTTCCACCGAGGAGCCTTTTAACCACCTCAGTGACTTCAACCCCAGAGATGGGAGAACCCGCCTCAGAGTACCCTGACTTTGCTTCCTTATTGAAAGGTGTGTCGGTGGAATTGAGGAGGTTTTTGAAGTATTCACACGTCCCTAGTTGAGGTCATCAGCACCCTGTCCCTACTATACACAGTATTGATGGTGTACTTCCAACCTCTTGAGACGCCGGATGGTGGACCAGAATTTTCTCGAAGGCGTGAGGGCAGTCATTTTCCATGGCCTCACTGAACTCCTCCCACGCCAAAGTTTTTGCATCAGCGACACCCAAAGCTGCATTCCGCTTGGCTAGCCGGTACCCATCAGCTGCCCCTGGAGTCCCACAGGCCACAATGGCCTGATAGGACTCCTTATTTAGCTTGACGGCATACATACTGCTGGTGTCCACCAGCGGGTTCGAGGATTGCTGCCACGACAGACACCAACCACCTTACAGCCACAGCTCCGGTCAGCCGACTCAACAATGGAGGTGGGGAACATAGTACACTCAGACTCAATGTCCCCTACCTCCCTCGGGACGTGGTCAAAGTTTTGCCGGGGGTGGGAGTTGAAACTCCTTCTGACAGGGAACTCTGCCAGATGTTCCCAGCAGACCTTCACAAAACGTTTGGGTCTGCCAGGTCGGACTGGCATCTTCCTTCACCATCGGAGCCAACACACCGCCAGGTGGGGATCAGTTGACAGCTTCGCCCCTCTCTTCACCTGAGTGTCCAAGACATGTGGCTGCAAGTCAGATGGTGCAGTATGGTGTTTGTTATGGACAGGCTGTGACGAGCACAGAAGTCCAATAAAAAACACACCACTTGGGTTCCGATCAGGGAGGCTGTTCATCCCAATCATGCCCTTCCACGTCTTACTGTCATTGCCCACGTGAGTGTTAAAGACCCTATGAACGAGGGAGTCTCCAGGAAAGGCGCTCTCCACCACCCACTCCAAGGACCCCAAGAAGGGCGGTTACTCTGAACTGCGGTTTGGTCAGAGCTCGGCTACCAAAATGGAGGAATTGGATGAAAAAGCATTGCTCGGACTTTTGAGAGTCAAATTCACTTGCAAAGTAGATTTCTCTGGACTGCACACCATTTTTAGTAGTCGACGATAAAGGGTTAGAAAATGTGTTACATATAGGCAGTGACGTGATCCAACTTTACAACTGCAACGCAGAAACCATTTAAAGGCATTACCTGTACTGTTCTGAAAAAATCAGTTCTGGAATGGCACTTTAACTTTGGTTCTTTTTATTTTGGCCGGGGATATTTTCTATTAGTTTTTCTAGTGTTTTGTATTGAAATGCAATTAAATGCATTTTTCCAGTGTTAATAATATTCCTGTCTGTCAATTATTTGACTCAGTTGTTCACTAAAATCCATTTAAATTAAACCATGTTGCTTTTTGCTATATGAATAAAATGTGATTAATCGAGATTAATTAATTACAAAGCCTCTATCGAATTAGATTATTATTTTTAATTGACTCCCACCCATAGTTAAAATAAAGATGGCATGTCATAGAGTGATTGTTATGGGGTGGATTTTTCTGAAAACCTTATATTATCACTCAATCTCATGATAAAACAAAAGGCATCCTTTAACACTTTAATTTGATAGCATAAACAATATATTCAAGTACCACTAAACTGGGCCTGTCACCGTGTTGACAATCACTTAAATTATTCACAAAATTTCAACGTTTGTCTTTTTGCATTATGACTGATGGAATTTGAATAGACATTTAAATTGCACAGATAATTTAATCTATGTTGAAACGTTTTTTTACTAAAAAAATAAAATAAATTTGTCTTTTTTTATTGAGTGCATTTTTGACAAAAAAATTCATGTCAGTGTCACAGAGTGACAGGTTTATCCGGGACAGATTGCTCATGAAGTATATCTTTGACGGTATTCAAGCTGGCTGCATTATATCACACGTGCTGATTCGTGGATGTTTGAAGAAAACTATTTACTGGTAAAAATCTGCCTGTTCAATTACTGACCAAGACCCTAATTCTCAAAAGCACTGTGGTGGCACACATCACAGAGCGACATTTTATGAAGAAAACATTATTTCTAAGCTGTGCAACAGTCCAGAAAACATTACCGGGGAGGGGGGAAACCTTGTACGTTGTGGGATGTTTTAAGGCTGTTTTATTTTTAAAGAGGTTAGGACCTGGGACACCTGTGTCCACTAAAAATATAGAAACCCTCTCATATAACACAGATGGGGAGAACATGCAAACGCCACACAGGAAGGACAGAGCTGAGATCTGAACCCGAACCTGAGGATTGTGAGATACACGTGCAGCTAACCACCATTTCACTGTGGTGTCGCATTACCCTTATCTTATCTTATCTTGTCATTTCTGCAAGAATTTTCACAAAGCGTGGTCCACTGATTTGCAATAATTTCTCAAGATAAAAATATGCTTTTGTTTGAAAATATAACATGCTTTCAGGACATTATGTGCAAATAGTCGTTTGCGGTCAAGGTTAGCAGCATGATGAAAAATAGGCTATAAAATACTTTAAAAGCAGCACTGCCACATGTAAGTCATCTGCATGTGCTTGCTCTTTTAACTCCAAAAATGAAAAAACAAAACAAAAACAAAAAAAACCAGTAAATTCTTCATTGTCTCATTAAGTGTAATTTTGTGTGATGTCACAATACCAACCAAGCCCCAAAAACAATTTAGTCATTAAACAGGGGTACTTATGCCCAATGAGGTGTAACATTACATGTTACATTCTCACCATATTTAAAATAATAATAATAATAATAATAATAATAATAATAATAATAATAACATAAAAACCAAATACTTTCTTTCAATGTTAAGGACATATCTTCATCACAGTTCCCAACTGTGAGGAGTCAAATACCAGACAGGGGAGGTCAGGGGGGATCTCCTACCTGCCCCATGACTGTCTCTCTAATTGCTAGTCTTCTTCTCATTTGCAAGGCTTAATGGGGGTCGGGAGGTTTTGCGCTTGGGTCAGATGAACAGTGACTCCCACCCCTTTTCCTATAATCCTCAGTGTTTGTTCAGAGTGCTCATACATGCGTGTATCCCGAACATGATGTCACTCCACACATCTCAACTCCGTCCACGTCTTCTCTCGATGCTCGCATCCCACATGTCAACTCATGTGTTCTTCCGTGGATGAAGAGGATTAGTTGGATGTTGGCCTCACAGGGCACCAGGAGCAGACCTTCATTTGTTCCACTGGATAGCACTATTATATAAAATTGCCCGTAATGACATGAGCATCCGTAATGACAATAAGTCTTCACTCGTGGTGGCAGCACTTCATTCGCTGCACTGTGTGTGGCGCAAATGGATACATCTTAAAAGACAAATACCCCCTCCCCCACGCACCCACCCACCCACACACACACACACACACACCGCACTGACAACTTCACCAAGCAATCAAGTACGTATGTGGCACTTATCAGAAGCTAACAGTGTTAGTTGATGCGAATCTGTGCACCCAACAACAGTCAAAAACTGTGCTTACTCTTTGGCTTTGACATGGTAGCAGGGGCGTCACACCCGTAGGGGATTTGAGTGTTTCTGCATGATTGCGTTTCAGTTGATGTGCAGAATGTTGAACACAGCTATTTACTAGTTTCCATAGAGAAAAAGTGCAAAAAGATCTAAGGCCAATAGATTAGTTGTTTCCGATATGCTGTGATGATCAATGTGTGAACAATTTATTAGTTAAGTGTTTAAGATGAACAGTTCCAATGTGATTCCGGAGGTAGATGCCTTAGAGTGAAAATTAATTCCTGTACCCACATCAGTATCCTGTATCCAGATCCTCCCTCAATTTTAATCAGCTGCTTCCTTGGTCTTTTTCACCCCCACTCTGCAAAGTTTTCTGTTTTCATATTTTTTGCGTAGTCTTGCTGTGTCTATCTATTAACTATTAATAAAACTATAACTATTGACTGTTTTTGCTGTGCGTTAATATGACTTGCGAAAAAGGCACAGTACTATTGATGAAAGTGTAAAGACTCTTTCCTATCATTGCTAAGGGTATAAAAGTACCTTCTGGTTTTATTTCCAGTACCATTTGTTTGTCGCTGTTTTGTGAGGAAAAAAAGAACAGCAGATAATTTTAAGGAAAATTGGTGCAGGGTGAATTGTCATCTGAGGTAAAACAGCTCTAATTTTATCAGGGAAAATTATCTCCTATCTGATAAAGATGTTTGTATTAATGTGTGTGTGGAGGAGTTAAAATCAGGTCCAGGAACTGATAAAAGCCAGACGACAAATAAAAAGGCTTCGGTTGCGTGCAGAGGCACATTATAATGAGTTCATCTGAAACTTCTGTTATAGTCATAAACCTTTACATACGTTTGAGAGACTATTTGGACGTCATTGTGATTTGTCTTAATGAGGAAAAATGTTCAAGTTAAATGTTAAAGAAGTTACTCACTTGAGGCTTCACAAAAATATTGCCACTGTTGGAATTCTCAATCTGTCCATGTTTGACTCTTTTATTAGATTTTCGAGAAACACGCTGACAAAGTCACACAAAAACATACCCTGGCAATTTCTTTTCATTGCCCACATAGACAAAGCAGTTGAGACAGTTCTCTCTTTTGTGGAGTTGCTCACCCATCAAACTAAATCATACTAACATGGCTTACACAGCAGTTTATATTCATCATCCCCAAACATAATCTGCATGAAAAGAAAGAGCTCTTAAACTGAGTGCAAACATTTTTGTTTTTCTTGCATTAATGTCAGTTTCCTTTTACCTAGAGATGTGTAGTCTTATTGATACATTGCATTCAGAAGGTACTGAGCTCTATCCCCCGTCCCCTCGCCCCCCACATCATGTTGAACTCTTGCTATTACTCCTTCAAAGAGGTAGCTCAGTAAACAATTTAGTAGACTGACTTTTTGTAGCTTTTGGTAATGATGGATGACATGCTTGTTCTGTTGTGGGGCCTTATGTCATGAACATGGTTAGGGCGACGGCGAGGAACGCAAGGCAAGAACATGGTGGACCCAATTGCAGGGAAGCAGGGAGGCAAGGCAGGAGTGCGGGAATCTCAAAATAATAATATTTAATCACAATGCTAAAACAACAGGCGACTATGACTAAAACAACTGGCGACTATGACAAAAACAACTGGCGACTATGACATGGCAAGACGTGACAAACGACAATGAACCGACAAGGACTGAAAGAACCCAGGGAACTAAATACAAACAAATTGACGAGACAACGAGGAACACCTGGACAAGACGAGTGGCTGGAGAGAGCTGATTGGTCGACAAAATAGACGAGAACAGGTGGACACAACAACCTAATGAGCACACGACAAACATGGAACACAGGAAAACATTGAACAAAACTAAACACAACCCAAACCCAAAACACAGACCATGACAGTACCCCCCCTCTAAAGGAACGGATCCCAGACGTTCCCCAAACAACAACCAAAAAGTCATCAACCCAGGGTGGGCGGAAGGGGGCCTGGAGGAGGGTACAGAGTCCACCCCTCAGGTCAGTCTGGTGGCCATCCAGGCCACCCGAGGTGAGGTGCTTGGCTGAGCGGTTCAGGAGGTCGTCCAGGACGCCAAGCACCAGGGTCTTTACAGGGCCATTCAGGCGGACGGCCACGGTGCCGAACCCAATGGTAATGCAGGGGCCAGGCAATAGGGTCGGGTGGCGGCCGCTGGACGAGCGCCGCCGGAGCAGGGTCGGGTGGGGGCCGCTGGACGAGCCCCACCGGAGCAGGGTCGGGTGGGGGCCGCTGGACGAGCGCCGCCGGAGCAAGGACTGGTGGCGGCCGCTGGACGAGCGCCGCCGGAGCAAGGACGGGTGGCGGCCGCTGGACGAGCGCCGCCGGAGCAAGGACGGGTGGCGGCCGCTGGACGAGCGCCGCCGGAGCAAGGACGGGTGGCGGCCGCTGGACGAGCGCCGCCGGAGCAAGGACGGGTGGCGGCCGCTGGACGAGCGCCGCCGGAGCAAGGACGGGTGGCGGCCGCTGGACGAGCGCCGCCGGAGCAAGGACGGGTGGCGGCCGCTGGACGAGCGCCGCCGGAGCAAGGACGGGTGGCGGCCGCTGGACGAGCGCCGCCGGTGCGGGAGCCTGGCGCAGCTGCCGAGGAGCCGGAACGGGAGCCTGGCGCAGCTGCCGATTAGCCGGAACGGGAGCTGCAGTCGCTTCCTCAGCCTGCCGCCATTGAGGTGTGGGAGTAGAGGGTACGGGAGTGGAAGAGTGCACAAGGTCTCGGGAAGGTGAACTAGGAAAAATGGCTGGTACTGAACATGGCTTGGGGGCAGGTTTGACTAGACGCGACTTAATTGGAGCCGTGGAACAACGTGTGGGAACAGGTGAAAAATCAAGTGATTTGTGAACAGGGGGGAAAAAACGAGGGGGCAAAATTTGACCTTTACTTGGGCGCCTCCGTTGGCCACCACGCGGCGGTCCCGGGTAGATGGCCAAACGGGTGCCCAAGAAAAGGTCAGAGGGAAAGGATTTGGACTCACTGGGGTTGGAAACGGGGAGACGTGACAAAAACGGACGAGGACGGGATAAACTAGGGAAGGAACCAGAAAAATCTAAATCTGTGTCAGAGTCAGAATCAGATAGGAGGTTAACTAAATCAGGGCCATCTTCACAATCAGAAAAATCTGAATCTAAAGAAACATGTGGATGTACAATAGTAGGGCATGGTGAATAACTAGGACAAGTGGGGGGACCCGAGGAAAAGGACAGAAAAGACTGAATGATAGGGCTTACTGGAGGAGGGTAGGTATGGATGGCAGGCTGAGGACGGTGGGAGGCAGTTTGGTGGCGTCCAGGGTGACGCCATGTTGTTCCCGCTGGGTCCTGTTCTGGTCGGTTCATTCTGTCATGAACATGGTTAGGGCGACGGCGAGGAACGCAAGGCAAGAACATGGTGGACCCAATTGCAGGGAAGCAGGGAGGCAAGGCAGGAGTGCGGGAATCTCAAAATAATAATATTTAATCACAATGCTAAAACAACAGGCGACTATGACTAAAACAACTGGCGACTATGACAAAAACAACTGGCGACTATGACATGGCAAGACATGTGACAAACGACAATGAACCGACAAGGACTGAAAGAACCCAGGGAACTAAATACAAACAAATTGACGAGACAACGAGGAACACCTGGACAAGACACGAGTGGCTGGAGAGACCTGATTGGTCGACACAAAATAGACGAGAACAGGTGGACACAACAACCTAATGAGCACACGACAAACATGGAACACAGGAAAACATGGAACAAAACTAAACACAACCCAAACCCAAAACACAGACCATGACACCTTATGGGCAGATGTGCCTTTCCAAAAGTATATTCATGCACAAATATATGATTAATGCACAAAATGTGTTGCCATTTGAAACTTTCACACAACAGCTTGAGCTCTCATACTGTACATATTCTTGAATACACTAATTGATACACTAAATGCCATAAAATGTCCAAATTCTCCTCAGTGTCTCCCTGTGAAGGCTATCAAAGGCTTTTATGAAGTCAGTGAAGTTTATTTTCAGTGGCACATTGAATTCCAAATTCCAGATTCTGCTCCAAAACATTTCAAATACTAAATATTTGAGCTTTTTCATGATCTTCCGGGGCTGAATCCAGCCTGTTCTTTTCTCTGCTTTACATGGAGTAAGCCTGCTCAGAAGCACAACACAGTAGACTTTTTCCAGGGACTTAAGACCAAGGCAACGCCTTTCCATTTATTGCAGTCGCTGAAGGAACCCTTCTTTGGATGTTTCACAATACTATGTTGCCTTTTTGCACAGTCTTTGGGGGCACATCATATGGCATCAGTCAAAAGTTCCGTCAAATATGTGACAGCAGTGTTTTATCAGCAGTTTTCGTCGTTGACAGAAATAATACAATTGAACTCATCCAGGGTGTATTCTGCCTTTTGCCCAAAGTCAGCATTGAGCATTCATAAATCAATGTTCATCTGCTGATCTCCACATTTACAGTGGGAAAAAATAACTATTTGATACCCTGCTAAATTAATGAGTTCACTCAATTGCAAAAAAATTAAGTCTCTGCTTTTTATGATTGGTTACTCACGGTCATAGAGAGAATATCAGTAATAAAATGCATAAAGCACCCCAATATAAATGTTAGACAATGAAATGCATTTTATTGAGTGAAATAACTACAGTATTTGAGCCCCTACAACTCAGTCAGAATTCTGGCTCCCTGTGTTTGATGTAATGCCCAATATTTGATTACTTTAATAGTGTGGGGCTTTTTTTAGCATTTTTGACATATACTCTGTCCATTATCACAATCAATGGACAACCATGAAATTAATGTCTTATGTCCACCAGCTTCCACTTCCACTGTTCAGTAAAAAAAAAAGTTCAAGAAATGTAACTAACATCACATGCGTTGGGGCCTTAAGGACAGTTAGGTTCCAAAAAGGTAGGACACCCACTGCTGTTTAAAATGAGTTAGACTTTAATGGTTGCACAATTTTATGTTGGTTATAAGTTGTCATAACTGAGTGTCTTCCCACTATGCTGAAGATTTTTACAACCCACCGTGATTTTGGTTCTTCCTTAAACGTTCCCCATAGAAAACGAGCAAATGAGAGGAAAAATCAAATGCAGGTGTTTGAAGTCCTGGACCACTTGTTGGGCTTTAATGTGCCCCTCAACTAGACATGGTACTGATTTAAGGTCCTGCTGAACTCATTAACTGTGTGTTTAATGGACTGCAACGGGCTCATCTGTGACGCAGTAAAGCAATGATGGCAACTTCAATGTAGAGCCAAAGAACAGGGTCACTGCTAAAACCATCAAAAATATAAATTGCATGGAGGCAGCAGAATGTATTGCAGTACATAAACATTATTTCAGCATTATTTATTTTGTGGGTCCCTTTCATCTTTAAAGTGACACCATTGACACTGACCATGATCAGAACAGGCGCCCCCTTTAAAGCACTCCAACTACTGTGTGATTTAAGACGCAATGACGTGTAAGTGGTTGCTGTGCATGATGTGCACTTCATTTAAATACAAATGATCTCTTTAATTTAATAGGTTGCTGTACAGTCGTGACAGTTAAAGCACCCACATATGCTCTTTGTGTGTTTAAAATATTAACGCAAAGAGTTTTACAAGGCTTCAGTGGTAATAGAATATTTCAGTGCCAGTGCATACGTTTGATCACAGTTTGATGGTGTACCCACAGCTTTGGGTTCCTGTTGGGCAGTGAACTATAACTATGTGCTAAAGCTTTCCGAACAGCCTGACAGTCAGTGGGCAATGGGTTTTTTGATCCTGTTTGCCAACATCTGGTCCTCATAAGGAGCGAAACTTGGCAACAAATCCTTACTGTATATCAACAATGGAAAATAGGATTCGTATTCCCAAATAATCACCTTCACAACATAACAGGACTGAAAAGTAGGAGATGGCTGTAGGATTGATTTAAAATGAGAAGTGGATATATTTTACATTTGGAATGAATAAGACATTTGGATAAAAGGGTTAATGTAGATCCAGATCTGAAATTTCATTCTCCTCTTGTTAAAACGACTACCGGGTTGATCAAAGCTCTAATAAAGCTGTTTGGGTTTGAATCAGTTCCACTTACAAAGGGCTGCAAGCCACATTTGTACAATCAGATACCATCATTGGTGTGGCGTCAGGCTCCAAAGATAGCTGCAGCACCGCCAATTGAACGTTTAAAAGCCCACCTCCTCGTCAGAGACTTTCTTTGGTTCTTGTGTGGATTTTCTTTGGAGCATCTGTTGTTTTGATGGCCTAACTGACTGATCAACGTCAACACCATTAGTCATGTGTTAACAATTAATAAACTGCTTTGTCACGATGCTTTCAACAGTCACTCCACTTGGTTGTGATAATGTCATTATAAGATGTGGCTTATTTCCTATGGAAAGATTCCTCTCGATTTGGACTTCCTTGTTAGATCAGATCATTGTTTCGAGCACCTCCTTCTTTTAACAAGCGCATCTTGCGTAACGACCAATTACAGCACAGAATTTCACTATCCATAACATCTGAACCAAGTAACTATTTGTATTTGGACTTTGCTCTTTCGCGCCACTGTAAAGACCTCCTCATTTTTCCTGTGACCTTCTCATAGAGACCAAGGTCACTTCAGGCCTTTTGTCATTTGAATCACAACCATATCAAAGCGTAGCACCTCCCGAAATTTCATCACTGACTTTCCCACACGTCTTCTCTTCAGATCGTCTACACCCAACACCGCTTTTGCCTATATGCACAGCAGCATGTCCTTCACAAGGGACACGTGAGGCTTCAAACACGAGACTGTTCACTCGTGCTTGGCTACCCAATCTCAGGCTGCTCTGATGCGTTTCAACTGAAGAGGCCAGGGGCAGGAGCATGGGGCTGCAGTGCATGATGCCTGTGATCAACCATGGGAGACCATGGGAGATGCCCCTTTGACCCACGAGTGTGGGCAGCGCGCGGGTCAGTGGGGTTTTTACCCCTTTGCAGACACATTCAAACTGCCATGGTGTGAAAGGAACACAACACAAATTTGAGCACAAGAACGTGTACACTGAAGTCAAGACACTTCAATCACGTAGCCAGTCTGTCAATTATCATGTTAACTACATATGAATAGCCACCATGTCTATTTCTGAATCAACTTAAATGTTGAAATGTAAATTGCGGCAGGTGTTTGGTCTCCCTTGAAAGCAATTTTCCAATATACTATTGTTCACTCCCCACGTGTGTGTGTTCATTTGACAAATTATTGACCAATACAAAGTGTTGAAAAAGGCTTGGGTGCGATGCAGGAGTGAGGGTCGGAGTTATTGTAGGCAGCCAGACCAGACTGCAGTTCCGTGTGCTCCGTAAAAGTAGTTCTGCCTGTGTCGAGCAGCAACCGGACGACTGTATCTGTATCAGAGCGGACATGGTGCGTGAGAGTTAACTGTTGCGATAAACCCGTATTTTAAGTAGGACTCCTGATGTAGTGTTGTTTCGTTCATTTATGAAATGATTTCATTCTTTGAGCTCTGCCGCCGTTAGCCAGGCCGCTGGGACCGGAAACAGAAGCGTTCGAGCCGGCTCGGACCGGAAACGGAAGCGTTCGAGCCGGCTGGGACCGGAAACGGAAGCGTTCTGTGCAATCTTGATGTGTCAATTGAGACGCCAGTGAGCGAATACCTTTGGCAATATAATATATTACAGTGCTAAAACTGAGCATCATCTTTGTAAACGCACTTATAGGGATGTTCTATTCAAGTCAAGAATAACTACTTTTTTATAAAAAATATAAATATAAAATGTAAATATGCGATCACAATCGTTGCTATAGATGCGTGTAGTCATGTGAGTGTGCAGCTAAAACGAGATGTGTTTTTGTGTCCTCCTCATTCGGTGGGGTTACAAGTGGCACTGCGTCACGTGACTCCATCTCCACGGCAACCGTTGTCGCGTGCAAGTTTGCCTGGCACTGGCGAACTGAGATTTCGAAACTTGACTGAGCCGATAGTCAAATGAGATGTTTCACAGCAGGCGGTGGCAAGATTGGGGCCATATATAAACACTCGGTCGTGCTGTCTCGAAAAAATGTGGATCGGGACTTCAATTGATGCCCATGTAGCGACGTCCTGCTCGCTTTTCTCCCGTGTCCGTGATAGAACCGCTCACTGATCGCTGCAGGTATGCTTTCCAGTTTGCATGTGCCAAAATATTCTTATAACGAATATTCTGACTTTATTTTACGTTTGATTGCAGTCTGTCAATTTTAAGTCATGTACTATCTGTAAAATACAGTATTATAAAAATTTACTGCGGTACTTTGTTTTTGCAGACGCACACATATCTACAAAAATTCTGTATGTTTGTATTTACATTTCCACTGTTGTGTATTTGTATTTTTTATTTAGTCGGCAGGTGGGGCTAGTGACTAAACCTCTGTGCATATGAGCCGCATTTAATTTTTAAACGAGATGAGAGGGCCAGGGGAAAAAAGGTGTATGTAGAACTTTATACTAATATTAAAATAATAATCACTCGTTATAATTTTATTCAAAGTCAATGTAATTATAATTAATGAATTATTTTATAAAATGAATGTCTTTTAAAAAATATTTGTAAAGTAAACCTATTAATATTTTATTAGTAACAATAAATGACTGTACAAAATATTGAATGAGCTAAATAAATGAAAAACAGAATAATTACATTTCAATTAACCAGACAAATACTACAGGAATCTTGATCATATAAATTCTCAGTGGGCTGGATTAAAGAAAGGAGCGGGTCGTATGTGGCCCGTGGGCCATACTTGGCTAGTGGTTACAAGATTAGACACACTTGCACAACTCCACACAAGAGGTCCAAAGTTCTGCCCTTTCAGAGGATTCTTAAGGATAATCAAGTCTGATCAGTAGTAAGGATATTGATTTAACAATAGGTTTATTGTTTTGTATGTGTAATTTTCATTGCATCCTGGGGCTAAAATATGAATACCTTGATCAGTGTACAGTACTCACTGGCTACTTTGGGCAGACACAAGGGCATCCTCAAGGGAGGAGGGGGAGGGGTTGTTGCCTGGCAGGGGCCGTAGAAAATAGTATCTTTGATTTGCAGCATTGACGAGGACGATCCCAAAGTGTGTGTTTTTTTGTTGTTGTTTTTTTCCCCACATGGGGCCCTATATCCCTGGCAGTCCCCATCAGGTACAACTGCATGCACAATTTTACAACATTCATTGCAAGAGCTGTGTGCAAGACAATATGTGGACTGGAAACCATTCCAGGGTGTACCCCGCATCTCACCCAAAGTCAGCTGCGCTAGGCTTCAGGTTACCCACTACCACTATAAAAAAATAAAAAAAATACAAAAAAATGTAAAAAGTAAATGTAATGACCACTACATTAAGTACACTTGGATTGATGTTTCAAATATAGCACTATATCATGTCATTCTACACAAAAATAACAAAGTTCAGTTTTTATTGTCACAATCGTAACTCAAATCAATCGCATCTGAAATCATCTTTCCCCAGAAAATGAATGAAAATATCATTCACGTGTTCCAGCTCCCCAAAAAACACCAATGGTGTCGAACTTAATGGCATTATACAGAAAACTGCTTTAAGTGGTTCTATTTATTACATTGAACAGATGTAAATGGGTTGTTTCAGAATTAGAGGACAAGTTAGGCGCCAGAATTCTTGATAAACAGACCATTTATTTTATATTATTTTGCTTTTTTCTCCAAGGTAAACAAGTAATAAACCATCAAATCATTTTGCTTCTTAGTTTGGCACAACCCTTTTATATTCATGTATTTTTGTGATAATGGTTATATGGGGGTGGCGGCATGGTGGCTGACTGGTTAACACGTCTACCTTACAGTTCTGAGGTTGTGGGTACAAATCCAGGCTTTCCTTTGTGGAGTTTCTGCGCGTACCTGTGTGGTCCCCCCCAGCCAGGTATTTCAGTTTCCTCCCACATTCCAAAAACATGCATGGTAGGTAAATTGAAGAGTCTAAATTGTCCATAAGTGTGAACAGTTGTTTGTCTAGGTGCCAGCACACCCACGACCCTAGTGAGGATAAGCGGTGTAGATGGATGGAGTATATGGGGTTGCGTTGGTTTGAGTGATACACTCATTATGGCTGAAAAGATTGAAAAAATATGAAAAATAGAAGACAAGACTTAGCTTAGATTTACCCATGGTCAGAGCAATTAGCTTGATGTTCTTTCTGCAGTCATGTAGCCCACTTCCCCCCCCCCTTCCTCTAAAAAGGTTTTGGTAAGACGGTTGTGTGTATGTTGAGAAACTAAACTTCAGAGTGATGACTTGCATTTAAAATATGTCTTTTATAAAACAACAATAATAATAATTACGCAAACATAGCACCTTTCAAGGCACTTGCTTGACAATTGTACAACATGCTTGTTACTTTCAATTAAGACTCTAAATTGTCTTTAGAATTAAATGTGAGCGTGAATAATTGTTTGTCTATATCCGTGCCCTCCTTTCTACCAAATTTACAAGAGAGAGAAAAAAAAAACGTTTTAGGGGATGCCCGATAGCCATTCAGTATTTTAAATATTTAGGAACGAATTTGACTACAGTTACACTTTGTCTCAGGACAACTATAAGTGGCACAACAGGTGCATGTGGGGCCCAGAAAATGTCCCCCAAATTCTCCAATGGCCCACGTGGTATAGTGTGTCCATCCATCCATCCATCCATTTTCTGAGCCGCTTCTCCTCACTAGGGTCGCGGGCGTGCTGGAGCCTATCCCAGCTGTCATCGGGCAGGAGGCGGGGTACACCCTGAACTGCTTGCCAGCCAATCGCAGGGCACAGAGAAACAAACAACCATTCGCACTCACAGTCATGCCTACGGGCAATTTAGAGTCAGGTATAGTGTGTCGTTCTGCATATACAGCCTATTGGTCGAGTTGAGTATACATTAGCAGCGGGTTGCTCGAACATGAACGTTGTCTATTGCGGCTTGAATGACGTGTGGAGCGACGTTCACCGTGACAAAGCGGCGTCGTCACTCCTTAGCGATGACGCCGGTTTCTCGAAGCGGAAGATTTAAAAAGCAACCGTCGGAACTCCCGTTCGTGTGGCCAAGCAAGCTCGCGAAAGTCCCGACGTCACTCTAAAATAACACAAAATAAGGTATGTCGCCACTTAATTATGCTGTCTACAACGTTACATTTTGTTTATGTAAGAGCACTGGCTAGTTCCTATAAGGCTATTTTATTATAGCCCCGAAGATATAACCAGCAATAATGGTCGTAATAGTTTGGTGATGTTAGCAAGAGGCTACATATGTAGCTGAATAAGGTCAGACCATTAAGAGCATCTATCAACAGTACGACACACCTCCAAACAAACACGATCATAAACATACACTACTCTCTAAAAGGTAGGGGTATTAGGCTTTCTGGATATTTCAGGATAAACCTAAAATAGACTATAACCTTTACAGTTGAATTTAATTTGATCTCTACAATTTTTTTTTAATATACATGTCCAACTGCTTAATGCTTCAATACTTTTTGTTCAACTTGCTGTTCTTTGACGAGGAGGTGAATGCTAAAATTCACAACAGGTGTTTGATCCGTGAATCTTTTCTACTATGTCCACTTCTATGCCTTTCTGTGACTCTCCCAGTGTCTCTGTATCGCCATTGCAACCTGCTAATGACATGCAAAGCTCAGTGGCCATTTTGCCTTTAGGAACATCAAATTTAGTTTTCCCAGGTCAAAAAGAACTTTTCAAAGATCCTTAATTCTTCCCAGGGGCAATTGTAGGATCAGAGATTTAGGTGTGCTGAGCTCCCGGCCTGGGACTGATTTGTACATTTTAACGCATTTTCATTCCCACCGTTCTGAAAGAAAAACATAACACTCCTTGAATACTAATATGTAAAGCTTAGAAATTGAGTTTTGTGAATACTTAGAAAACTAATATGTGAAGTGTGAACTCCTCTCTTTGCTCTTCTCTCTCTCTCTCTCTCTTTCTCTCTCTCTCTATTTCCCTCTCTCTCTCTGTGTTCTAAAAAGAGTAATAATGTTAGTGGACCACTAGCCAGTAAGCTATTCCGGAGCACCTTGGCTCTAATATTATCACATGTACTGTACATGACAAAACAACTAACTTCTCTCGTTGCAATTCAAACAGAGAACAATGGTATTGTCTCACCACCTGAATTGTGTGTTGGTATTGAGTGGTAGAAGTTCAACCAAGTACTGTATGATTTTGCACTTTTCTAAGTTGTTTTAAAAACACATAGTTAAATTTTTTTTCTATATTTATCTCTAAAATTTTAGAGGTGGTGGGCTTCATTATAAGGGTGCTTCAGCACCACAAACCTGACCTCCCTTTTCAGATACCTTGAATCAGGTTTTAACTAGGCGAAATGAATTTGTAGATATCTGTAGATATCGCTATCTGTCATTTCGACTAGTCGCCATTAGGTTACAGATATCTTAAATGCTCTACCTTAGAGATAGGGTGAGAAGCTCGGTGATCTGGGCAGGGCTCAGAGTCGAGCTGGTGCTCCTCCGCATTGAGAGGAGCCAGATGAGGTGGCTTGAGCATCTGGTTCAGATGCCTCCTGGACGCCTCCCTGGTGAGGTGTTCCGGGCACATCCCAGGTGGATGCCCTGGGGACGACCCAGGACACCCTGGAGAGACTCTCTCTGCTGGCCTGGGAACACTTCAGGATCCACCCCAGGAGCTGGATGAAGGGGATGGGCTTCCTTGCTGCCCCCACGACCCAACTTGGATAAGTGGAGGAAAATGGATTGCTGGATGGAAGGATATCTTCCATGAAAATTCCAACTATTAAAAATGTAATTACGACTAGATAGAAAGACGTTGTTGATATCTACTGTGTTATTGGCGAATAGTCAAACTTACCTTTCAAATGTTGAATCCACTCGCTGGAGTTGAAGCCTCACAATGGCGAGATATTGTAGATAAATTGTTAGGTGTCATCTTGGTCTCATTATTTCAAAATGTGAACAGCATGACAAAGAGGACTGTTTAAAATACTGTACCAATTCTAAATGATGCAGGACATGTATTGGTCAATTTATGGCGAGAGAACAGCATGTTGTGCAAAATGTACTAAAACACTGAACAGTTGGATGCGTTTTCAAAAGTTTAGAGAAGGTAAAATTAAGTTCACCTGTAAAGGTTATCGTGCATTTTATGGTCATCCTGAAATTTCACTCGAAAGCCCAAACATTTTGTGAGTAGGGGATAGTGGAATTGATTACTCTCAAAACATTATTCTTTCTAAGGGCAGAATTTTTGATACAGTCCTTTATTGGATCTCACCAAATGTGCAAGTGTCTAGTTAGTGTAGCATAAGTAGAGCTCTTCTGTCCAAACACTTCCATTCTTGTTGACCATGTGCTTTTTGTTCACACACCAAGGTATTTTAGTTAAGCTTGAGATGGAGGGTAAACGTTTGCCTGGTTTTGGAACATTTGGGCCCCATTCGTCCCAAACACCTCCAAAAGAAAAGCAATCCAGCAGTCACAGAGACATGCTACCTCCTGTCAGAAAAGGTCGCATTAATAAACAGAAGGGCCTCTACTCGGATGTCTTCACTACTTTGAGGTTTAAGGTAAAACGTACACACAACATGTGATTAAAATTGTTGTTAGATTATTTTTAATTTTTTAATTTTTTTTATTATTGTGGTCTTTGTATTGATTCCTAAACTGTTTACTGATTAGACTTGTGCAGAGGAAGCAGACACCCATCAGCGGGTATGCACCCCTGACCTCAGTGATTGCGATGATTCAGAAGGTGAGAAACCCTTTAGGCCAGGCATGTTCAGTTAAAAGTTAAGGCCAAGATCTACAACATCATATTGTACAGCACCCATTATAATTCAACCCTAAATATTTTTGTCATAGCTGACTGCTACAAATTTTCTATAGGTTATCACTATCTGGTACAATTCAATACTCTTCTTACAATATTGTTGATTTTTCACATGGAACTGAAGTGCTAATTAAAAATTTCTTGAATTTAGGTCAAATGTTTTTAAACTGTGTGGTGTCACATGGCAGAATTTCAGTCAATGCATGTGCATTTCCTATGTACCGTAAAGACCAGCAAAGCTAAAGTTAAAAATAACATGACCGAAAAATGTTTTGCCCATTAAATTAAAGTGTTCCTCAAAATAATGCAATGGGTGCATATTGAAAGCATCCAATAATATGCGTCGCTTGTGTCTCATTTTTTTCTTTAGACACAAGCTCAAAGTCTCCATTTGCCAAATACAAGTTTGACGACAAAGAATATTATGGCCCCTTCTCAAAGCAATTACTCACTTCTTACTTCAACCGTGGTGGAGATACACCTAAGGTCCAGATGCCCTACAAAACTGTTCTTGGCAGAAGCCCTCGTGATTTAACCAAAGAGAGGTATGGACTTCCCTTGTATGACCAATAATTGTCCAGTACTCTACCTCTGTCAATGTGATAGTATTGTAGCTACTCACATGAAAGTGCGTGGAAAGGGAGCCTCTCGTGCCCAGAAAGGCTTTAGGATTTTCATTGAGGATGTGGTTGCAACCTGTTGTGAAAATATTGTGTATTGTCCAAAGGTGTCGGAGAGAATATTTGAAGATTGATTTTGAAAAGCTCCTGGCAGAAAAAGAAATAGACTCTAATCTTCTAATGCCACGCTGTTTGGACAATAATGACGAGCATCCAATTGTGTCACCCTATCTTCCGCTTGAGGTGAGCCTGGTTTCCCACAACATTTTGGGTTCTTGACTTTTAAGTTATTGGTGCATTTTTCCAATTCTTCTTTTCCAACATTTTCCTCCTAGATATTTGACAATGTGGAGTTTGACTCCCGTACTGCAGAAGACTGGCTTGGCCTGGGTAAAACTGAAGGCTCAACTTCCAGAAAACCAATTCCGGCAAAAGCGTTACTGCCTTTGGATGACACAGTATCGTTTGGTAAAATGGGTGCTAAAATTTAAAAACGTGTCTAGATGGAAAATCAGGACTATTTTGACCGCTAATTTCATCTGCGTCATCAGAAAACGGCCAACCTCCCCCATCGTTGGAGTATAGCTGGCATTTAGTGGGAGTTCTTGACTACGATAGTGAAAAATGTCAATACTTGGTAGAAAAGGTTTTCACAAACAGCATGCTAAAAGAAGGAGAAAGGAATTGCCCTGGTAATTTCATTTGCTTTTGCACGTACAGTACATGCTCCACTTTGGATTTTGCCATAAAGACCTGTTTGCATGTTTCCCTCATTGTTGGTCAGGTGCAAAATGCCTGCAAACAGGCAACAGGCACTGGATTCCCAGAATCAGGCTGTTGTTCAGTGCTGAGGACCCACGTGTCTTTGTGCAGCGAATCCAGTTTGCCATGCACCTAAGAGCGAACTCAGAGGCCCTCATCCTCTATAACTTGACTGTGGACTGCATGCCTATCTGGGATGAAACGCCATCTATCGATCTACACTGTCTCCATCGTATCAAAAGACGTGCTCTCTCCGGCTCTGGCCTTAAACTGGATATGTAAGTGATCCTTACTGTTGTCCCTCAGACTTTCTTTACTCTTTTTGTTTGTTTTTTTATTACATCCATTAAAGAGATGATGGGGTCATCAATGACCTGTTGACAAGGGGAATGCTCTTTATCCAGTGTTAAAACATGTGTAGAGAGACTGGCCAAGGAGGTAAAGCTGGAATATGACCGTACTATGAATCGCTTCATCTTGGATAAAAGTGTGGTGAGCCACCCACAGGAGTTTTCACACATTATGCTGCCACAGAAGGAACAAGAGTGTGTGCCCCTCAAAGGTACAAGCGGATTTTGTTTGTTTAATTCAGATTCAGGCTGTTACTCATGTTCTGAATCTTAACACTTAACAGCCATTTTTCCTTGTCCAGGGTGTGTAACAGTTCCTGCCTTTGACTACAAGAAGAACCAAGCTGCATTCTTCCACAAGTCCATGCTGACGGAACCAAAAGTGATCTGCACGTTATCAGAAATAAGATTTGAATGCAACAAACTAGCAACTATGAAACTGTTCAATGTATCCTTAACCAAACCTCTGCGACTGGATGAGTTTGAAGCTAACCAAGCCCAAATGCAAACACAGGTATTATAACTGTCAACAATAGGGTTGTTAACAGTGTAGGACACAAGCTATTCTTGATCATGTTTTGATTGTGTTTCAGATAAGCTTGTTTCTTCGGGAGGCATGGATGCTTACTGTGACTTACAGCCTCCGACACAACCTTGAAACTATTGGCAAAGGCGCGTACAACATGAACGAGACTCACTGGGATATGCACAAGGTTTCCAAGTTGAACAAACTGTTGGCTGTGGTGCACTACAACCTGCAGGACACTCTGCGCAATCTTGTGGAGGACTCACTCCTCGGCCTGAGCAAGCTGATTTTGGATGCATGCTGCAGTGTGCTAACATGCCCTGATGACCTGGTGTGGGGGGGTGACTACATCAATAGCCCCTACAAGTAAGAGAGTGCACACTGTTTCGTACCTGATAATTTAAACTTATATGAGAAACCACGATATTTGTAAATCGCTATAATGCTGTGCAATTTGGTACCACTGACACTTACAATCTTGCGCATCAACTTCCATGATTCTTGCTAAAATCTGTACCAAAATTTCCAATTGTCATAGCGCATGTAATGAATATTAATGTTGAGATATTTCAAGCATTATTTTCTTACCAAATCTCCTTTTACAGTAACTTGAACAATAGTTGAACAAACTATTGTCCTTGACTTCTGATTTCAAAACTAGCTATTCATCAATTTGTTGTTTAATGTAATAATATGAGAGGCGATTACAAATTTACAGTATATGGTTTCACAGTCATAATGGCCCTCTGAGGGAAACCGTAACTACAATGTGGCCCGCGACAAAAATGAGTTTGACATCTCTGGTGTAGTGAGTCACTCTCCAGGTTTCAGTGCAGGCAGTTGGTTTAGTTCCCACTCAGAGTATAAATGTGACTGCAAATGGTAGGCTGATTTTTGCATGAAGTCAGCTGGGATAGGGTCTAGTTCATCCATGACCCTGAACAGGATTAGCAATATAGAAAATGGATGGATGATGTGGAATGGTCTTTTCAGCATTCATTTATTCTGATAATATCTTGATGTATTTGACCGGGTTGTATGATCAAGGTTTGAGTTGCCATTTGATCTGTCAGTCATTTTATTTACCCCTTTGTTTCTATGCAGGCCAAAGAACAAGCCTCTGTTCCTGGTGGAATTAATTTTGAATGAGACAGGCGTATATTATAATACACCTCTGGAGAATTTTGAGGCCTCTATTTTAAATCTGTTCAATGAAGGCATTCTGGTCACACACAATATACCAATGCTTGATAAGGTAAAGCCTGAAATCGTTTCACTGTAAATGAAACAGAAAATCTAATGTATGTACTGTATGTAAAAATTGCTCATGATAGAATTTGTTTTATAAGTGGACAGTATTGACATGACTTTCTCCTGTCCGGCCCAGTTTTTAATGAAGAGGCTGTTATTCGGTGACGATCCTGTGCTGGAGTCAGTACATCTTTGTGAGGCAAAAGTAGCACAATTGAGAGAGAAGATCTGCACGGCTCTCAAGAAAGCTGTCATACCCCTCAAGGCTTACGCTGCAGAATATACAAAATACATTGAGCTCTACAGCTTAAACATAGAAGAACACTTCATGTAATTGCGTTTTCCTATAGAAGACTTTAACAACACTCCCACAAAGCTATAAATCAAACCCAGACATTCACCCTCTCTGCAGATCCAGTAGCGATGATGAGAAGACATCCAAGGCAGTAAAGATAGAAGTGGAACAGCATCTCAAAGACAAGGAAGCGCTCCAAAGCTCCCTGCCATCCTCCATAATTATTGGGGCATTTATTATACATGTCGAGGGAGTACGTCAGAATCTCATCAGCAAAAAAAAGGATTTAGCCATTGCAACACTGGAGCACCATGCCGAGAAGCTAAGAAGGCATGTTGAAGATGTAAGTCTGAAGTGTATAACAAATTGAAGTTTTTAGCATCTTACACAGAATTTTAATTGATTTCATTAGAATTTAAGTTACGTCTTTAGTTAGCTATTGCCGCATTGCGTGTGTCCAGGAATGTGAGGAGTTCAACACAATTGGACACACGCTGAGCGACCGTCCCAACTCCATTGAGGATCTGACAGAGAAGAGGGACTGGATGAAACAAATTCCTGACCAGCTCAAAAGTTGCAAGGTGAATACAAACAGAATAGCCTGGCTATTTATGTCATTTATCCCATAAAGTACTTACTTAATCAGAAACTTTTTTTCTTTTTCCTCAGGAACGTGTTGCAAAGACTTTATCTGAGTACGAGTTATTTGAAGAATTTTACTACTCTTTATCAAATGAGGATTTTATGAAAAAGTAAGTGTTTTTTGTTTGTTTTGTTTTTTTGTTTTTTAACCATAGCATACTGGCCACAGCACAAAACACACATGCACAATATCCAATACGGGCTGTTTAAAAAAATAAGGTACCCAAAATACTGCGATTGGCTGGCAACCAGTTCAAGGTGTACCCCGCCTCCTGCCCGATGACAGCTGGGATAGGCTCCAGCACGCCCGCGACCCTAGTGAGGAGAAGCGGCTCAGAAAATGGATGGATGGATGGTACCCAAAATATTGCTAGTGCTTGTCAGCATGACTCTGTTCAGTTCTTCACCACTGAAAAGTACAACTATAATAATAACTCTACTTTTAAATGTATGGCCTAGTGTTTTGCACATCTGCATCACAGTCAAGAGGTTCTGAATTAGAATTTTGGCTCAAGCCCTTCTGTATGGAATTTGCATGGGTTTTCTGCAGGTACTTTGGCGTCCTCCCACATTCCAAAACCTGAATGTTATGTTAATTGAAGACTTAAAATTGTCAGTAGGTGTTAATGTAAGTGCAAAACGTTTTTTGTCTATACCACTGGTGTTAAGCTCATGGCCCGGGGGCCAAATTTGGCCCGCCACATCATTTTATGTGGCTCCCAAAACAAATCCTATGCGTCGACTTCATGTTTCTTGCTAAAATGCCAAAATTGCTAATTGTCTTCACTTTTAATGTTAAGATATTGCAAGCATTTTTGTTACCAATCCCCGTTTTAAAATACATTTATTTCTTGTTGACCGAACTGTTTTTACTGGCTTTTGATTTCAAAACTAGTTATCCATCAATTTGTTTCGCAGTCAAAACGATCCTCAGAAGGAAACCATAACTACAATGTGGACCGTGACAAAAATGAGTTTGACACCCCTTACTGTATGTACCCTGGGATTGACTGTTAACTGGTCCAGGGTGTACGCTGCCTCTTGCCCAAAGCCAGCAGCGATAAGCTCCAGCTCACCCATGACCCTAATAAGGACAAGTGGTATAGAAAATTGATGGATGGATTGATTTCGCTCTGACTCTCTTTCTGAAAACTGAACATTGTTGTTGTTGTAGAGATGTGTTTTTGAATGTTTTAATACAGTACCTGGATCTACAAGGTGGGCCATAAGTTTCCATATATATGGTTGTAAAATCCTAATACCAATAAGTATCTCAACATGTTGCAAGAAGAGATTTTACCGTCTCTCTTAAACCAAGATGGTAACTTCCCAGTTTACTTCCAGCCAGATTAAGCTCCATCTCATTATGTTATTCACGTGTGTCCGTGGTTGGAATAGCAGTTTCCAAGTGCTTGAATTGGTGGTCATACTGTATGTAGGGGCTTCCTAGATCCTCAGATCTCAGCCCTTGATTTTTATCTTTGAGGGCACTTCAAGACCCTTGTGTATCTGGAAAAGATAGACTAAGTTCATCAAAAGCAGTGTTTCCTGACTTTTATTGAGCCAAGGCACCCATTTTACATAAAAAAAATCTTACGGCACACCACCCCGAAAAAATACTGAAATAATAATCTCATCTCAATTTAGTCTATATTTACTTAGTGTGAAATCTGGGCCTGTTTAATTGAACACAATGCTGATATACTTTTAGGTGCAGAAAGCCATAACTCATTCAGTTATATGAATCACAACTGGTGGATACGTGGGTTTATTGTATCTTCTGCCATTTAATGGAAACACATTTAATTGTTCTGCTTGTATGGCTAGATGAACAAAGATATATTTGTAATGAATAAATCATTTTCTCACAAATTAAGTGAAATTGAATAGTTTCCCGTGGCCCGACCAATGAGCTCTTACAGCAAATTAGAGTGCCAAGGCTCCCTGGTCGGGAATCACTGATCTGAAGGAACGTATCACTAACGCTTTTACCCCCCCAAAAAAACTCCAGCTGTACCAATGCATATTTTCAAAACAATGGAAATCATGCAGAGTTTATTCTTGGAAAAAAAACCACACACATTAGTAAGGTTATTTATTTTCCCAGGTGGCGAGCTATTGAGTGGCCCCAAACGATAAACAGACAGATCGAAGAAGTGACCGCCCATCTTGTTGAAGAAGAGGAACGCTTCCAGAAGGTCCAGATAGTCGACCAGGACATTTTTGAGCAGCGCATTGAAGCTGTCCAGGTCTGCTCAGCCATCTGATTTGTTTCATTATCTGAAATATCTGCCATTATGTCTAAATTTTGTTTTAGCTTCCTTGTTATTAATTTATTTTAAATTAAGTTGTTGATGTTGTTGAGAAATTGCACTTTAGCCTGATATTGGTCTCTGACGATACCCCACTTAGAAACTCTATTTTCAAGTTAATTTCTGTAAATTTGTTATAATTAGGTTAAAGTAACCGCCTTTGTCTTTACAGATGACGGTTGGAAAGTTCACAGGTTTTGCAAATGTTGATCATGCGACTGAGATGGCCAATGAGGTGAGGCGTGCAAGCAAGGAACTAAAAGAGTGCCAGGGTCTGGCTCAAACCTACAACACCAGAGAACGCTTGTTTGGTACTCCCGTCACGAATGTGAGTAAAATAACATGCGACATTCCAAATTAACTGGGGAGTCAGCATACATTATAATAATCAGTTTTGTCTTGATTAAATGTGTGTATCAGTATGATCGTCTGCACAAAATGGCAAAGCAATTTCAGCCATTCTTTGATCTCTGGACCACCACCTACGATTGGACGCATCGGCATGAGAGCTGGCTCAATGATCCGCTGACCTCCATTGACCCTGAGCTGCTTGAGCGCAATGTTACAGGAGCCCTGGATACCATGAATAAATGTATCAAACAGTTCAAAGACAACCCCGGTGAGTCACCTCAATAACTATTCCAGCTTTATGAAGTGTTTTGTCAATGACCTAATGAAATTTTTTTTTTTAACCTGTTTACTCTAATCTACCCCTATACTAGATTGCCAAATGGTGGCATCTTTAATCCGTGCCAGGATTGAGGAATTCTGTCCTTATGTTCCTATGATTCAGGGTTTGAGGAACCCAGGGATGAGAATGCACCACTGGCAGTCACTTTCAGATACCATTCAGATAAAAGTTGTGCCCAAAGCCAACTTAACCTTGTCCCGCTGTTTGGAACTTGGCCTACAGAACCACATGGATGCCATAACTCAGGTGGCTGAGACAGCTGGGAAAGAGTACACCATTGAACAGGTAATTTTGTTATCTAAGTTTACAGTCGTATCATTTGAGAGGGGGTGGAATACCCTTGCAAATACATTGAAACATAGCTGGATAATTCACATTTTCAGAGAGTAAACATTGTCAATCTGTCTCCTCACTCAGGCCCTGCAAAAAATGAAAGTAGAATGGGCGACAATTATCTTTGATCTGATGCCCTACAAGGAAACTGGCACTTACATCCTGAAGAGTCCAGATGAAGCATTACAGCTGCTAGATGACCACATTGTCATGACACAAAGCATGTCCTTCTCCCCCTATAAGAAGGCATTTGAAGCCGAAATCAACAAGTGGGAGAGCAAACTCAGAACAACTCAAGTAAAAACATACATGTTAGGCTAAGGTGCTGGGTCAATAATATCTTACTACTCATGCTGTGTTACTGCCCTCTTGTGATGCTTGCAGGATGTGCTGGAGGAGTGGCTGTTATGTCAGGGCTCTTGGCTCTACTTGGAGCCCATCTTCAGCTCAGACGATATCAATGAACAACTGCCTGTTGAGGGAATGAGATACCAACAAATGGAAGAAATATGGAAGAGAATCATGAAAGGTGCTTTTGATAACCCAAAGGTCAGTCTGAATAGAAACAAGATGACAAAAGATTTGCAATATATCACATTTCAGGTATAGTTATAGATCCCATTGTAAAACCTACTAAAAATACTACCATAATTGTCTGTTCATCTTCATCTTCAGATAATTGAATTCTGCCCTGGTCCTCACCTGTTAGACAAATTGAAAAAGTGCAACGTGCTTTTAGAACAGGTGCAAAAGGGCCTCAGCGAATACTTGGAGATAAAGCGAAATGCCTTCCCCAGGTAAACCTTCTCAAAATAAAGTTGGCTGAGCTAAGAAATGTATTTATTTCTGAAAAAAGACGAAAGTTACACTACTGCATTGAATACTTAAGGCTTCCTAAAGTTATGTGAATATTGGTCCGTGTGAATGTCAAAGATGATTATTTAGTACACAATGTTCTCTTCAAATGAATACTGTCCAAGGTAACATTCCATAAACTTGTTTGTAGGTTCTACTTTCTGTCAGATGATGAGCTTCTGGAGATTCTTTCACAGACCAAAGATGCCACTGCTGTACAGCCGCACTTGCGCAAATGCTTTGAGAACATTGCACGGGTTGGTTTTTTGACCATTGTTTCGAATCTAATCTAAAGATTTCTTTTGAGACTGTTACTGTTGCTTCTCAGCTTAAATTCCAGCCAGATCTACTGATCACACACATGTACTCTGGAGAAGGAGAGGAGGTAAAGCTATCTGTGACTGTTATGCCCAGCGGGAATGTGGAGGACTGGTTGAGGTTGGTGGAAAAATCTATGACAGCTACAGTCAGGGATTACATTGATCGGTCGCTCCAAGTTTACCCAGAGGTCTGTGAGTTTAACTTCAAAGCTGTGAATTTTTTTCTTGTTCAGCTTGTTTATTGTGCACTCTTGCCGTCTCAGAAACCTCGCGAAGAGTGGGTTTTATCATGGCCTGGGCAGGTGGTGATAGCTGGCTGTCAGGTCTACTGGACTGCCGAGGTGTCAGAGGCTTTGGAGCAGGGGGACTTGACTGACCGTCTTTTTCCTCTACTCCAGAAACAGGTGCAGAACTGTTAAGTATTTCAACTGTGGAATACTCTATGATGAATGTGCGATGCATACACACCGGAAGATATGCTTACATTTTACTTTATCTTTTTGTGCAGCTGGGTAACCTGGTGCACCTGGTGAGAAGTGGTGTATCTAAAATGCAACGAGCTGTACTCTCCGCCCTCATTGTCATTGAGGTGCATGCTAAAGATGTAGCAGCCAAACTGGTGGAGCTGGCAGTGTTGAGCGTCAATGACTTTGAGTGGATTAGTCAGCTCAGGTTCAACTTGCAATCTACTTCTCTCACTTGTTACTTTTTAGTGCAATGGCATGATATTAATTTAGGCATTCTATGTAGATATTACTGGGCTAGAGAGGACTTGTACATCCGAGCGGTGAATGCAGAGTTTTTGTATGGATATGAGTACCTTGGAAACTCTGGACGTCTGGTCATTACCCCCCTCACAGACAAGTATGCTTTTTACGAATGACTATCTTATTAATATAGTGCCAAAGCCCAAGAAGGTATTGCTGAGCTCTTCTTACTAAGATGGTTAGGATAAATGCCATTTTAATCATTTCAATAAATTTTTCTGCTTCTCTCAGATGCTACCTGACCCTGACAGGTGCCCTTCACCTCAAGTTTGGAGGCGCTCCTGCAGGTCCAGCAGGCACAGGAAAAACAGAAACTACTAAAGATCTGGGAAAGGCTCTTGCCATCCAGACAGTTGTTTTCAACTGCTCTGACCAGCTGGATTTTATGGCAATGGGCAAGTTCCTCAAAGGCTTGGCGAGGTAAGTGTTGGTACCTGCCCTTTGAACCAAACATGTAGCCTACAAGGTGTGTCAGGAAGGGTCTGGGACTGGTTTTACAAAAGATATATTTCAATATACAAACTGCTCCCACTTCGAAGTTATCCCCTTCAAGTCTCACACACTTTCCCAGCCTTTTCTGCCATGCCTTTATGTACATGTGAAAGGATTCTTCTGAGATCCTGCGCAGCTCCGTGGTGTCAGCCATCCTAATGTCATCCACGTCTTCAAAAGAGGGTCTTCTTGACGACCCCCTTGACCTCACGTGGAGCCAGGTAGGATGAGTAGAGCGGTTGCTTCAGCACGGTGATGTTCTTCTTGGCCAGGAACTGTTAGATGCTCAGGGCATTGGAAGCAGGCATGTTGTCATGGAAAAGCAGCCACGAGTTGTCCTGCCAAAACTCTCACATCGAAACTGAACGAAGCAAACGCCGCCGATCTTTTTGTAGACCTGCTGGTTGATCGTCTGACCCACAATCAAGGGGAAAACTCATAGTTTGTAGCTTGGGTTTCAAATATAACTTTTGTGGCACTAGTCCTGCAACCTTTTCTGACACACCTCATATATAAAGATTGTTTCGCTTTAAATATTAAAATATGTCTTATTTGCAGCTCCGGTGCCTGGGCATGTTTTGATGAGTTTAATCGTATTGATGTGGAGGTGTTGTCTGTGGTGGCACAACAGATCACCACGATACAAAAGGCCCAACAGCAAAGGGTGAGTTGCTGCAAGATTAGTAACCAACTGTAAATGGGTAGACTGCAGTTAGTATCTCATTCAAATATTAGTAAAGTTGACGATGTCCTTGATAATTTTCTAAACTAAGGGTAGGCTTTTTATGAAGGAAACGTTCAAGTGTCGCACACATATTTGCACAGGTTTCTCAGATAAATTGTGTCTTGTGTGACATCTTTCTGACGTCTGTGCTGCCTTTTGTAGTTTGTGTTTTATGTTAAAAAATTTATTAGGCTGTCTATCCAGCCGCATAAGCTTCTACCATAAGCTTTAAATAGCTTCTCGGAAGACTTGCTGCGCCTCAGAAATGTCTGTTAAGAATCACGTCGATAATATGTGGTGTGTGTGGGGGATGTGAAATAAAAATTGAAATTTAATTTAATTTCAACTAATGATTGCATATTTTGTGTTTTTAGGCAGAGAGGTTTTTTTTTGAGGGTTCTGAGATTCCGCTTGTTCCCTCTTGTGCTGTATTCATCACGATGAATCCTGGTTATGCTGGCCGCACAGAGTTACCCGACAATCTTAAGGTTTGAAATGCAGATTGAATTTCTAATAATTGTGTGATGTCATTTTCTGGAAAAAGCATTCTGTAGAACCAATTTAATGATCTCTTCTCACAGGCCCTGTTTCGTCCAGTGGCCATGATGGTCCCTAACTTTGCCATGATAGCTGAAATCTCACTGTACTCATTTGGCTTCAGTGATGCCAAAGTCCTTTCTCAGAAAATCACCAGCACTTTCACACTCTCCTCGGAACAACTTAGCTCTCAGGTAAGAAGGCTGTAGACTTATGTAGACTTACTCTGACTCCATACCGGGTGTAACATTATACGAATACTTATACAAACATATACATAGTTATACGTACACAGTACGGGCAATGAACAACTTTCTTCTATGTTCAGGATCACTATGATTTTGGAATGAGATCTGTGAAGTCTGTAATCTCAGCTGCTGGAAATCTAAAGCGGGAAAATCCCAATATGAATGAGGTTTGGTGTTTTTATTTTACTTCCTACATAAAGAACACGTGTCAAGTTAGCGACTACTTACTAACAATCCTGCCAACTCGCAGGAATTGATCTGCCTGAGGGCCATCAAAGATGTCAACGTGCCAAAATTTTTACGAGATGACCTGAAGCTCTTCAACGGCATCGTGTCTGACCTTTTCCCAAAGACAAAACAGGAGCCAATCGACTATGGCACGCTTGAGGAATCTATGCGTAATATATGCACAAAGATGAACCTCAAAGATGTGGATGGTGAGTTTATCTGGCTTATTTAGATGTTGTCTTCTCTCCTGGAGTCTGTTGACAGTTGTCATCTGTGATTGCAGAATACATTGGTAAGTGTATTCAATTGTATGAGACCACTGTGGTCAGACACGGTCTGATGTTAGTGGGACCGTCTGGTTCAGGTAAAACCAAGGTGAGTCTTTATGTGCGCTGTGTTTCTGTGCACTGATTCTGTGTGGAGTCAAGTATGTAATGATTATGTCACGTTTTAGTGTTATGAGGTTCTTGGTGCGGCGATAACAGCTCTAAAAGGCCAGCCCTCTGTCAGCGGTGATCTGTATGAGGCAGTTCAGACATATGTGCTTAACCCCAAGTCGATCACTATGGGACAGCTTTACGGGGAGTATGACTTGCTCACGCATGAGTGGTAAGTTGCACTGTGCTTGACCTCACCTACAAATGACAAGACATGAGAAATGACACTTCACGCCAACCATTATAGGACAGATGGCATTCTCTCGTCTTTAATCCGGATGGGTACTGCAGTGATGGACAATGATATAAAGTGGTACATGTTTGATGGTCCAGTAGATGCTGTCTGGATTGAAAACATGAACACTGTGCTGGATGACAACAAAAAACTCTGCCTTAGCTCTGGAGAAATCATCAAGCTCACTGAGGTATGGTAAAACAGTTCTTGAGTTTTCATTCTGCCTATGATCTTTGCTTTACAGTGTACACACAAAAGTCCCATTTCCTCCTGCAGACCACACTGCAAAAAAAAAAGATCCTTTGGGCCCAACATAAAAAAATACCCCAATTTGTTACCAATAAATGTATTAGTTTGCCTCAGATTATATTTATGATCGAGTTCAAACCTTAAATTCTGATATGATGTGTATTGCTTTTGCCTTAGTCAACATTTACATTCACACAAAGTTAAAATATGATTTATTATATAGGCCATAGACTATTTTGATTAGTATTTCTTTCATTCCTTCCTTTTCCACTTCTAATTACTTTTGTCCTTTTTCCTTTCCCTAATTCTCTTTTACCCTTCTGACCTACTTTGTCCTCCTCCCTTCTCTTTCTTCCTCATTACATTCCGTCTTGCTTTCCAAAGCTAGCACTGTGAGGCAGACGTGCTAACCACTCGCCAATTGTTCCACTCTGGTTTCCTATGCTTTCTGTCATTCATCCCGTTCTAATTTTCCTTCTCCATTCCTTTCTGACCTACCTAATTATCCTTATTTTGCCTTCCTTTATTCGTCATTACTTTTGTCTGTTCTTGATTCCGTTCTGTTTCCTTCCAAAATATAAAAAAAAATCTGTAAAGTAATCATCAGTCCTATCAGTAACTATGAGCACAAAAAACACATTTACCCACAATCAACGATCAACCTGGTGTGAGGCCACATGGTCATGTGACACCAAAAACTAGTGAACATGCTTTTTAAGTAAAACTAATGCTTTTAATTTGGTTTGAGGGGAGTGAAGTTTGCTTTCAGTCAAAGTGAACAAAACATGTTTGAACTGGAAACCGCAATTTTCAATTAAACTAATGTAAGAGTACACTTTAGATGAATGACACAGTCATTTTACTCTTTTCAGTGCATGACCATGATGTTTGAGGTGCAGGACTTGGCAGTGGCATCACCAGCTACAGTGTCTCGCTGTGGCATGATCTACCTGGAGCCCAGTATTTTGGGCCTCATCCCCTTTACAGAGTGTTGGATCCGGCAGGTCCCCAAAATAATGAGACCGTTCAAAAAAGAGCTCACTTCCTTGTTTGAGCAGTTCCTACAGGTGAGAGTGAAAAAAACACACACAACAGCAAGAGGCTCCAAGGCATGTTCATTATGTACAGTATGTGCTACCTTTCTTCTTTATGTCTATACAGGACTCTATCAATTTTATTCGCATATCAGTAAAGGAGGTCATCACATCACTGGACAGCAATCTGACCTGTAGTCTTCTAAAACTTATGGACTGCTTCTTCAGTCCTTTCAACTTTAGTGAGGTTTGTATCTTGAGTTACAGGTACTCACTAAATAAAAAAAAAAAGCTTAATTTAGTTAGGTAGTTCAATTGAAAAAAATTAACTCATATTATAGAGATAGACTGCACCCACTCACAGTGAAATATTTAATGATTTTTTTTTTATATGTATAATTTTGATGATAATAGCTCACAGCAAACGAAAACCCCAAATTCACCATCTCTAGAAACTAGAATATTACATGACAATCAGTCAGTCAAGAAACAATGAAAATAATTTTTCATGTAGAAATTAGGCAGGAATTTGCCCTCTAAAAAGTATTTTCCCAATATTACCTCAATATTTTATCAACCTCCAAAGTTCAGCTTTGCATGATTAATTCTCAATAATAGTTAAAAAATATTGCCCTGCGATTGGCTGGCAACCAGTTCAGGGTGTACCCCGCCTCCTGCCCGATGACAGCTGGGATAGGCTCCAGCACGCCCGCGACCCTAGTGAGGAGAAGCGGCTCAGAAAATGGATGGATGGATGGAGTTAAAAAATATAGTCATACAAATCAATGTTCGATATTTATTTGATATTTTTGGCATGTCACTACAGATGAGACTATTTTGGCATATATTAATGCCAAAGGTTTTGTAATGTATGGCATTTTGCCTTTTAGCTCTACAAATATCTGCATCCTCACAATACCTTTCTTTTATTTTCTTGTTCTGCACTGTGCTTTGTGTAACTACACACCAATCACAAATCCTTGCTTGTCTCATAGGAAGACAAGCCACCACCCCGAAATAAACTAGACCGTATCAAGGAGCTGATTGAGCCGTGGTTCATTTTCTCCCTGGTTTGGAGTGTCGGTGCCACAGGCGATACACCCAGTGCCCAGCGCTTTAGTGCCTGGCTCAGAAACAAGATGTCAGAAGAAAAGGTCACATTACAGCTCTGCTTTTGGATCAGTGACCCAATGTTTAGCAGATTGATGCTGTTAATAAATTTTTTGGAAATATATGTTATATATATATATATGTTAATATATTATTTGGAAATAATGTGAATGTATTTTGCTTTCAGATTAATTTATGTTTCCCAGAAGAAGGCCTGGTATATGACTACAGGCTTGATGATGCAGGCATAAGTCGCTGGAATGAAGAAGAGGAAGATAAAAAGGACAGAAAGGTAAACGGTTTGTACCGAATAGAAAGATTGGAGACTTTCAGTCATTTCTAGCTGTTGAACCATTTATTATCTACTTTATATCCAACAGGTGCAGTGGGTCAACTGGGTGAATGATGCAAAGAGTGTTGTAATCACCCCAGATACAAGTTACTCTGACATCATAGTGCCCACTGCTGACACCGTGAGAATGACTTTCCTTATGGATATGCTTTTGACCAATATGAAGCCTGTAAGTGAATCCATGTCTATGAATGCTTCAAAAAGATGATCACAAAAGTAGCCTCCAGCATTTACTTCAACATTAACATTTACAATGCTTTTACTAGACTAAACTGCCCAACTTTGTCTGTTTATGAACCAGTTGCTTTGTATCGGCCCCACCGGGACAGGAAAGACTCTTGCCTTGTCTGACAAGCTGCTAAAGAACATGCATCCGCAATACGTCACGCACTTCCTCATGTTTTCAGCACGCACCTCAGCCAACCAGACTCAAGATTTTATAGACAGCAAGCTGGACAAAAGGTATGCTTTAATAACAGATAAGTTGTTCACTTCTTATTTAACTTGAAAATCTGATTGTTGTGTGTTAGGCGGAAAGGTGTGTTTGCGCCTCCTAAAGGCAAGTACTTCATTTTCTTCATTGATGACCTCAACATGCCATTGTTGGAGACCTATGGCGCCCAGCCGCCTATTGAACTGCTGCGGCAGTGGATGGACCACACTGGCTGGTATGACAGGAAGCAGATTGGTTAGTAGATCCTACCACATTTGGATCGTTATTGTTGAAAGACTTCTCTTGAATGCGTTTTTGTCCACTCTTTGTTTTGTTTTGTTTTTTGTCCATTCTTAGCGCTACTCAAAACTTAAATGTTAAGTTTTCATCAAGTTGTGATATGTCAATTGCCAATTGTCTTCATCCTTTTCCATCTTTTATTTTGCGCCTCCACCATAGGGGCTTTCAAGCAAATAGTGGATATCAATTTCGCCTGTGCCATGGGACCTCCAGGTGGAGGCCGCAACCCCATCACACCGCGCTTCACACGACACTTCAGTTTTCTATCCTTCACTGAACTGGAGGATGCCAGCATGAAAAAGATTTTCTCTACCATTTTAGGCAGCTGGATGAGTGAGTCAGTGGTCCCACACAGTTGTGAATATAGAGTTGCAATTGTTGAGAATACATACAGTACAGTGTAGTCCTCGGCGATATTAGATTTGTCTTTTTAGCAAAAACAAAGAAAAAAATAAAAAAAATACTCAAAGGAAACTCAAATGGAGTCACTGATGGTGTAGTGGTACACTCGCCTGACTTTGGTGCAGGCAGCGTGGGTCCAGTTCCCACTCAGTGACGGTGTGAATGTGAGTGTGAATGGTTGTCCTTGTCTATATGTGCCCTGCGACTGACTGGCGACCAGTTCAGGGTGTAGTCCGCCTTTCGCCCGAAGTCAGCTGGGATAGGCTCCAGCGTCCCGCGACCCTAACCAGGATAAGCGGTGTTGATAATGGATGGATGGATGGAAACTCAAATGAACATTTAATGGGTTCTTCCTTGAATGTGTGTCAGCCCGCTACAAAGTTCATTTAAAAAAAAAAAAAAAAAAAAAATGCAATTTTTACATAATCCTGCTCACTGTAGCTGTCCTACTGTTTACTATTTTACTGTCATTTTGACCTCTTTGAAAAAGGTCATTAAAACACCAAAGCTCACAGTGGCCCAGCCCGGGACTTTTCCACAGTACCTTGTTTGTACTTCTGAACTCGTGAACAAGATCAAGTTGTTTCTAATTATATGTATGTTCTCTTTAGATGGAAACATGAGTAAAAAGAATCCAGGCAGTAAGTCAATGATGCTGAATGTTTTTCATACTTGACTAGTATTGTAGCTGTCATCACATTTAAATACCACAAAAGTATTGAAAGCTTTTAAGTCCCCCACTGAAAAAGATTAGACCTTGAATTTCACCTTTTTCTGTCATTTTTTTCTCATCAGGATCAGTGCCAGAAATTGTGCCACTGAACAATGCAATCGTCATTGCCACTATCCGTGTGTACGCTACTATATGCACTCAGCTTCTCCCAACTCCTACAAAGTCTCACTACACATTCAACCTCAGAGACCTGTCCAAGGTCTTCCAAGGTATCCTCATGGCTGAGACATCCATGATAGAGGTATTACTGACAAACACCCAATGCACAGTAGTAGTGACTACTGTATATCTGCGTGTGTGTGTGTGTATTTATATATGCATGTATATATGTATGTGTGTACAGTGCCTTGAAAAAGTATTGCCCCTTCTCAAATTCTTATATTTTTGCAGTTTCCCCACTTTAATGTTTGAGCTCATCAAACAAATGTAAATATCAGACCAATATAACCCAGGTGAACTTAAAATGCTGTTGCTAAATGGTGATTTCATTTACCAGTATTGAGGACAAAAAAAAAAGTTATGAAAAAGTAATACCCCCCTAAACCTAATAACTGGTAGGGCCATCCTCAGCAGCAACAACTGAAATCAAGCGTTTTCTATAAGTGGCAATGAGTCTTTCACATTTCTGCGGAGATATTTTGGCCCACTCTCCCTTGCAGAATTGTTTAAATTCAGCAAAAATGGAGGGTTTTCAAGCATGAATGACCTTTTTAAGGTCATGCCACTGCATTTCAATCGGATTCTAGACTAGACTAGTCTAGACTTTGACTAGGCCACTCCAAAACCTTCATTTTGTTTTTTAAGCCATTCAGAAGTTGACTTGCTGGTGTGTTTTGGATCATTACCCTGCTGCAGAACCCAAGTGCGCTTCAGTTTGAGGTCACAAACTGATGGCTGAATATTCTCCTTCATGATTTTCTATTAAAGAGCACAATTCATGGTTCCATCAATCACAGTCCAAGACCATCACACTACCACTGCCCATGTCTGACTGTTGGTATGTTCTTTTTCTGAAATGCTGTGCTACACTTATACCAGATGTAATGAGACACACACCTTCCAAAAAGCTCCACTTTCATCTTGTCAGTCATTCTAATATTCTCCCAAAAGCCTTGGGAATCATTAACCGGAGAAAACCCATGCAAGCATGGGGAGGGCAGAGCCAGATTTGAACCCCCAAGCTCGAGAACTATGAGATGTATGTGCTCACCCCTCGCCCACTGTGCAGCCTTGTAAAGTCATAATGACACTAAATATTTGCATGAAAAACATGAACATGTCTTCTTGCGCTGCTGTATGACCTCGTATTCTTTCACCTCACTGAAAACCAGTTCATCCATTCATAACTCCAAAACGTATGTCTTTCTTTTTTTTTTTTTTTTTTTTACTACTACTGGCTGAGACCCAACCGTAACGGGGCAGTGACCCACTATGGGTCCCGACATACCAGTTGAGAAATACTGCTGTAGATCACACCGCATGTTCTATATTGAAATTTACCTGCTATTCAATGAACAAATCATATCAAAAAAATTTTAACAGTAATTATATGACTAACACCACAACCTGACAATGTTTGAGTAGAATGGACAAGCATCAGGTGTTAATTGCATTATTTTGCTTGTTCTTAGAGCAAAGAGATGCTGCTTCAGCTGTGGTACCACGAAAACTGCCGGGTTTTCCAGGACCGCTTGGTGTGTGCGGAAGACAGGGAGTGGTTCAGCTCCCTCCTGAAGGAATTTATTCAGGAGTTTGGCTGTGACTTTGACGTGGTCGTGCCATGCCAGCCTGTTTTATATGGGGATTTTATGGTTCCCGGCGCGCTGCACAAAGTCTACACTTTCATAGATGACAAGGAAAAGGTGACCAGAGACAACTAATTGCTGCCATATCAAATGTGTGGAGTTTTATTAACATGCAATGAAACATTTGTTAAGTTTCCCACTTCACTATTATAATTTATAGCTGGAAGATGTTATGGTGGAGTACATGGAAGACTACAACCAGAACTGCACACCCAAGATGAAGCTCGTGCTCTTTATGGATGCGATTCAGCATGTTTGCCGAATCAGCCGTGTCCTGCGCCAGCCACTGGGCAATGCCCTGCTGCTTGGTGTGGGTGGCAGTGGACGACAGTCCCTCACTAAGCTTGCCTCATATATGTAAGAATCCTACATTTTATGCACATCTCAGGTGCTTTTTTCCTCATGCTTATTGCTTTAAAAAAAAAAAGAATTCCCCCAAAAATTATTTTCTAGGATTCACTCATTATTTGAGCCTGTAGACATTAAGCACAACTCATTGTGTGCTTGAGATCTGAAAGATCTTAGCAGCAGTTCTCATAAATCATATATACATTTATGCAGACAACACATTTTAATTTACAACAACTTCTACATTGTGGTCTTAAAATGTGTTATGCTAATTTTTTTTTTTTTACATTTAGATCAGAGTACAAGTGTTTCCAGATCGAGCTATCAAAGAACTATGGTCAGTTAGAGTGGCGGGAAGACATTAAAAGCATCATGATGAAGGCTGGCATTCATAACCAGCAGATCACCTTCCTCTTCGTGGACACACAGGTTTTCAGTTGTCTCTTTTCCTTTTCACTGTACCTGTGTGTGTGTGTGTGTGTGTGTGTGTGTGTGTGTGTGTGTTGAAAGTTTAACCTGTGACATAGTACATACTGATTACAGTACTGTTCAGAAATTGGTCGAGAATGAAAATAATTTGGATTATTTCTTCACCAGATTAAAAGTGAGTCATTCCTGGAAGACATCAACAGCATTTTGAACTCTGGCGATGTTCCGAATTTGTATGCATCAGATGAGCAGGAGCGCATCCTGGCATCAATGAAGCCAGTGGTCCAAGAGTTGGCCCAGCAGCCAACCAAATCAAATCTTATGGCTGCTTACCTTAAAAGAGTCCGCACAAACATCCACACTGTACTCTGCATGAGGTAAGTAGTTCCTTCCATGTGTTTTTTTTCTTTTCAAAGTGAGTAAGTAAGTAGTGTGTCTGCTTCCTTTGTTGATTTAATTGAATATCATTCCTGCTTACATTCTTCTGTCGTTCGTTAAAGTCCTATCGGGGAAGTGTTTCGTGCAAGACTGAGGCAGTTTCCTTCACTGGTAACATGTTGCACCATAGACTGGTTCAGTGCATGGCCAGATGAAGCTCTGCAAGCTGTGGCCACATCGTTTCTTAATGAGCTGCCCGAGCTAGAAGCTAGCCCTGAGGTCATGGATGGACTGGTGAGGCTACAGTATTTGTGTTTTCTTTATCTTGGGAGGAAATTATAGAAATACAGTATATCTAGATTGGTCATGGATATTTGGTCCTTGTGTGGAGCTACTAACTAATAAGTTCGTATTTTTCCAGACAGTTATGTGCATGAAGATTCACCAGAATGTAGCCAACAAGTGTGAACAGTTCCTTGCTGAGCTTTCTCGCCAAAACTACGTGACCCCTAAGAGCTACCTGGAACTGCTCAATATCTTCTCAAATCTCATTGGACGGAAGAAGCAAGAGCTGTGCCATGCGCGTGAGCGCATGAGGACTGGTCTGGACAAGGCAAGGCCCCAAGAAGAGAAATGACACCTGATGTGCTTGTTCATTTTGCACTGTCACATGTTTGGAATGGAGGGATTAGGTTTGATTGAATGTAAATATTCCTTACTACCAGTTTTTGGGACTGAATATGTGTTCTTATTCTGTAGCTTCTAAGCACAGCAGAGGATGTGAGTAAGATGCAAGAGGAGCAGGAGGTGATGAGGCCACTTTTGGAGGAGGCGGCAAGGGAAACGGAGGTCACAATGGAAACTATCAAAGTAAGTAAATATGTGATGTCTTAAGATTCATTGCAAGTAATGGGTGGTGAATCAAACGAAATTAACTTTCTATTTTACAATGGCAGAAAGACTCTGTGATTGCAGAGGAGACACAGAAGTCAGTTCAAGAAGAAGAAGCAAAGGCTTCAGAGAAAGCCCGTGTAGCAGGGGAAATTGCCAGCGATGCGCAGAGGGATCTAGATGAGGCCCTTCCAGCCCTCGAAGCTGCAACCAACAGCCTTAAGTCACTCAACAAGAATGATGTCACTGAGGTCAGAGAGTTGGATCTGCTCAACTTTCTTCATATATTGAACTACAACAAAAAACAATTTTAACTTCCGGAATGCCTCCATAGGTGCGAGCCATGCAGCGTCCTCCTCATGGCGTGAAGCTGGTAATTGAGGCTGTGTGCATTATGAAGGATGCCAAACCTAAGAAGGTGCCTGGAGAAAAACCTGGAACCAAGGTTGATGACTACTGGGAACCTGGCAAAGTATTGCTGCAGGATCCTGGCAAGTTTCTTGATAGCCTTTTTGGCTATGATAAGGTAGTGTATATGGAGTAAATTCCCTATAGCTAATTGTCTTGTATAGTTGTCTCAGCATTTATAGCAGGGGTGGGCGAAGTACGATCCACACATCCACATACTGGCGGTCATTTTACATTATCAAGTCATTGACTGTATTTGTGAATGGTAGTTTGTTCGTATGTGCCCTGCAATCGGCGAGTGACCAGTTCACACCGCGTCTCGCCCAGAGTCAGCTGGGATAGGCACCAGCACACCCGTGACCCTTGTGTGGATAAGCAGTTCAGAGAATGGATAGGGGCACCTGGCCTACGTCATATCAAAGCGACAGCTGTAATGCAGAATTCCAGCTTAGGTGACGGCAGACGCTACGTAAGGCAGATTTAAATAATTGAGAATGAATTGTTGAATTATTAAAATAACCTACAGATTTTGACTTTTTTTTTTTTTTTTTTTTTTAAATATCTATGAACTACCTAGCCCATCTGTCTGTTTTAAAAATCAAATGCGGCCCTTGGGCACAAAGGTTTGCCCATCCATGCTCTATATTGTAGTCCTTGCAAAATGACTGATGTACCACATCTTTGTAAACACAGTAGATCTTCGTACTTATATAAATTATTTTGGGGGATTGGAGCAAGAACCCTTATTGTTCCTTGCTTTTTTTTTCAGGAGCAGGGAGAAACTGTTCAGCACCATAACATATTGTTTTTGACCTTTCCACAGTTGTTGTATGTGTTGTATTTGTATATGTTTAATGGTTTAAATCTTTATTCGGACTTAGCAATATCCACATGAATTTTAAAATTGGATAGAACAATGACAGTTTGTGATGATGAGTAGCAAGGTAACATGTCAAGAGAGCAACGAAGACTTATTTATCTTCCATCCATTTTCTGTACCGCTTTATCCTCACTCGCAGGCTTGCTGCAGCCTATCCCAGCTATCTTCGGACGAGGGGCGGGGTACACCCTGAACTGGCCACCAGCCTATCGCAGGGCACATATAAACAAACAACCATTTGCGCACACATTCACACCTAAGGGCAATTTAGAGTCTTCAATCAACCTACCACGCATGTTTTTGGGATGTGGGAGGAAACCGGAGTACTTGGAGAAAACCCACGCAGGCACGGGGAGATCATGCAAACTCCACAATTTGCACCCCGGTCCTCAGAACTGTGAGGCAGATGTGCGAACCAGTCGGTCACCGTGCTGCCCTTTTATTTATATTTTATTTTAAAATCAGGACAATTCAAAGGCTACTTTAGCTATCTAATTTTAGCTGTACCAGTTCGAGTTTATTTAACCTTTCTTGTCGATCATCAGCTCAAATCATCACTTTTTTTTGCCTTTTGCTTTTAACTGTACTTTGTAAAAACTGCTACAGTAGTTCCTCCATTTAATATTTCTGCAGGAAAACATCCCGGAAAGAGTGATTACTTTGGTGCAACCCTACATAGATAATGAAGAATTCCAACCTGCTGCCATTGCCAAGGTTTCCAAAGCCTGTACCTCAATTTGTCAGTGGGTTCGAGCCATGCACCTTTATCACTTTGTGGCCAAGGGTGTGGAGCCTAAAAGGGTAAAACATGGAATCTGTGTTTGAGTCATTATGTCAAGATGAGACTTTACATAATATAATTCAACTGTAAGAGTGTCATCTTAACAGGCAAACTGTATATATTTGAACAGCAAGCTCTCCAGGCAGCACAGGAGGAGTATGATGAGTCACAGAGAAGTTTGAAAGCTGCTAAAGAAATGCAAGCGGCTGTGGAGAGTGGTATTGCGGCATTGCAGGCCAAGTACCAAGACTGCCTGGCCAAGAAAAATGAGCTGGACAACAAGTATCAACTGTGTGAGATACGCCTGGTTCGAGCAGACAAGGTGAGAGCAGGGATGAGGAACTTTATTGTTGTACACAAATTATTCAACACTCTCATGTGATGTAATTAGCTGTGATATACAGCAGTGGTTAAAGACCGGTTTATGCTAGTACATGTGTTCAGCAGACCGGCAACCGTTTGTCGACAGGGAGAGGGCGGGGGTGGTTGGGCGGGTGAGGTTGTTGGCCAGTTGTAGGGGCGGTGCCAACTGATTCGGAAGCTCATCTTCTAAGGGTTGGTGGAGGGGGAAGAGGTGGGTAGATGGTGTGTCCCAATCGGACGTTAATCATCGACAAGGTGTGGGGTGCACTCTTTCCCAGTCCACCCACTCTTTCCTAGTGGTTGGGGGTGCAGCCTGGCACCAAATGGCCCGAGGACCGGTGGTTGGGGACCACTGATCTACAATCATTATATTAACCTGCTGGAGTAACACTATCAACTGGCCCATTTGTACTTTTACTTCAGTTAATTTAGTTTCCTGACTATTCTCAATCACTTCTGACATCCATCCATTTTCTTTATGACACAGTTCAGGGTTTAGGTTAAGCCTATCCCAACTGATTTATGGCAAGAGGTGGCATGTACCTGAGGCTCACACTCACATTCATCGCTGCAAACACACAGGCGCTGGCCTTGCAAGCACAAGAATATACAGTACTCATTATTAAAAAAAATAAATCCTGGGTCAAGATTCCAACCCAGTGAGGCAGCAGTGCAAACACGTTCTCTACTGGGCAGTCCAGCAACAATTGGAATTCATGATTTAATCTTCTATTAAAGATATATTTCTCCTTTGGCATCTTGATGACTGTATTTGGTCCGTCTGGTCCACATTGATGATACTCTGTTGTGCTTCAGCTTATAGCTGGACTGGCAGATGAGAAAACACGCTGGAAAGAGACGGTGCAACATCTGGAATACATGGTCAATAATGTGTCAGGCGATGTGCTGATGTCTGCAGGATATGTATCATACCTGGGGCCCTTCACCGTAAGTCCTGAACTAGAGAAACCACATTCTAGAATATATTTTGACATATTCCCTCAGTGCTTTTGAGGGCTTGTGGGATGAAATTAAATGTTTCGCATTAATCAGAATCAGACTCCTCTTAATTTGCTATGTCAAAAAACACACAAGGAATTTTTCTCTGGTAGTTGGAGCCGATCTAGTATGACAATAGACACCAATTTTGAGAAAAAATACTATTGAGACATAAAAACATAAAAACACACTACTACACTGGCAATTTAATGGCAAGAGGGAAGAAGTTGCTGGAATGTCTGCATGTTTTAGTTTGCATTGATTGATAACGTCTACCTGAGGGGAGGAGCTGGAAGAGGTGGTGACCAGCATGTGGATTGTCCAAGACTTGGATACAGGTGAATCGGTAAACACTGTTACATAATTTGCATCGACATGCTCTATGTTTTTTTTTGTGTGTAGGGATCTTACAGGGCAGCCATGGGAGAGGAGTGGCTACGATGTTTCAAGGAGTTAAACATTCCACATACTGATGCACCCAACCTCATGACCACTCTCGGAGATCCTGTCAAGATCCGCTCCTGGCAGGTCAGAACTAACTTAATTGGTTTGTTTAACCATTTAACCATCTCCAGGATCACACTGCAGTCTTTTTATGTAAACAGCTATCAGGTCTACCTAAGGACAACCTTTCAGTGGAGAATTCTGTGATTGCCCAGTATTCGCTCCGCTGGAATCTCTTCATAGATCCTCAAGGTCAAGCCAACACATGGATCAAAACCATGGTATGTTGTACCTTCACACTGAATATGTACTTTTAACTGTATAAATTGTTTCTGCCAGAGAGATTCTGACCCAAAAGTCTAGCATGCACGTATTTTGATTTGAAGCCTTGATATGTATTTGCATTTATATTCCAATCTATAAATTCTAGCCATAATAAGCCTCACTCTGTCAACCAGGAGCGGGACAGTGGATTGGAGATTATAAAGCTCAGTGACCGGGATTTTCTCCGCAGTCTTGAAAATGCAATTCGCTTTGGCAAACCCTGCTTACTTGAGAATATAGAAGAGGACCTGGATCCTGCTCTTGAACCTGTACTGCTGCAGCAGGTGAATACTCTACTGTATATCAACTCAATTCTATTGAACAATTCACCATGACATCACAGGTTCTTCCGGGTGGCAAAAGCTGAAGCGTTCGCCGGGGGCACCCCTAGTAAACAACCCATTCCATGTCATTTGACCAAGGCAAAGCGATTGAGAAAAAAGCATTAACGGCTTCAATGAATGATTTTCTACTTGCAGGGTGGTAAGGGAAGTATTCTTTTCTGAACACACCTGTTTGGCCCTTAGACATTTAAGGAGCAAGGCAGCTTAAAACTGAAGCTTGGCGATTCTACCATCCCATACCATGAGAGTTTCAAGTTTTACATCACCACCAAGTTACCAAACCCACACTACTCCCCAGAGGTTTCCACTAAAGTCACCCTCATCAACTTCACACTGTCACCAAGGTAACACTCATTGTATACAGTTACAATCATTCTGTTTTTGTTCACAACACAGATCTAGTTTTCCTGTCATAAAAGGGTCGTAATAACATGATTAAGAACTACTCTACAGTTAAAAATATGTTTATAGAATATTCAACAAAATCAAACAAAATATTGATTGCACAAAATAGGACCGCATCCAAAATGCATCCTGTTTATTGGAAAAAATTTGAAGCAAATGCGGACAATTTAAAGGCAACAGTCATTATCCGTAATCATTAGATATAATAAACATATATAATCTTCTACTCACATGTGTGAGCACACACGTGCACACACACAGACACACACGTACACAAAATATTTAGATTTTGTGATAAAAGGTTTAGATTAAAAAAGTTTGTTCTTTATAGTACTCTTAATTTCCTTTTCTGCTTTAAAACATTTAAATGGGTATAAATATACATTGTGTGTGTTTTCAGTGGTTTGGAAGACCAGTTGCTGGCCCAGGTGGTGGCAGCAGAACGTCCAGAACTGGAAATCGCGAAGAACCAGTTGATCATCAGCAATGCCAAAATGAAGCAGGAGCTGAAAGATATAGAGGATGAGATTCTGTTCCGTCTCAGCTCCTCAGAAGGGAACCCCGTGGACAATCAAGAGCTCATTCAAGTGTTGGAAGCTTCCAAAATCAAAGCTGGCGAGATTCAGGTCAGACACTGGAAAGACTGTTGCTTCTCAAATAATGTTATACAATTCCAACCAAAACCTTCTCCACACAGCACTCCCAAATAGTTACTCAGGGGTTACTGAATTCTGAAGTCATTATTGTTAGATTTTTTTTTTTTTTTTTTTGGTCAGGCTAAAGTGATTGTAGCAGAGGAGACAGAGAAAGACATTGACGCCACCCGTCTGACATATGTACCAGTGGCCGTGCGTACCCAGATTCTTTTCTTCTGCGTATCAGACTTGTCCAACGTTGATCCCATGTACCAATACTCCCTGGAGTGGTTTCTTGGCATCTTCATGGTTGGCATTGCCAACGCTGAAAGAGCAGGTAGAGAGACAAGCCTCTGTAAATCTCATTAAGGCCTTGATTGCAATTTTTATATTTGTGAACTGGGCCCTTCAGTAGCCAAGATTTTGGATACTGGAATTTGTCGATCGGCTGTTAAAATATAACACAGCATTTGCTGACTATTTCTTTGTACTTACAGACACGGTGGAGCAGCGAATCGAGAACATTAATGAATATTTCACCTTTAGTCTGTACTGCAATGTGTGTCGCAGCTTGTTCGAGAAGCACAAGCTCATGTTTGCCTTTCTCCTTTGTGCTCGCATCCTAATGAATGATGGGGAAATTGACATGGTAAGTAAATCAGGCACTGGCTCTCATGTTTCTTTCTCGTACAATGCAAATTGTGTATTAATCCAAATTAATGTGAGTGAGTGACATCAATCGGTTTTGTTTTCTGTCAGGCTGAGTGGCGTAACTTGTTATCTGGAGGGATGCCCAACCAGGAACTTGCCAACCCAGCCGTAAGCTGGCTGTCGGACCGTGCCTGGAAGGACATCCTGGGCCTCAGTGTTCTTGAGACCTACAGAGACCTTGCATCGACATTTGACAAACATCTGCCTGGCTTCAAAAACATTTTTGACAGCAACATTCCTCACAGGCAAACATGCTCAGACAACAGTGATGCTATGATATCGCTCATATTGAACTTACGGAAGATGTCAATATGTAACAAGTTTGTTTTCGTTTGCATTCAGAGAGCCTCTCCCTGGAGAGTGGGACACAAAGCTAGACCGCTTTCAAAAGCTGTTAGTTCTGCGCTGCCTGAGGGCTGACTGTCTGGTTCAAGGCATACAGGACTTTGTCTCCGTTAAGCTGGGACAGCGCTTCATAGAACCTCAGGTATTTTTCTTCCTCTGTTCCTCATTTTCAATTAACAAAGTCATTTTTGTACAGTACATTAACATACTGTAGGATGGCTAAAGACATTTCGAAAGAACTGTGTGCTTTATTATGTGACTATCTTTCCACATCTCATTTCTAGACATCAGACCTATCGGTGGTCTTTAAGGAGTCGTCCCCCTCCTCTCCCCTCATCTTTGTTCTGTCTCCGGGCACTGACCCAGCTTCTGATCTTTACAAGTTTGCTGATGCCATGCACTTCTCCAAGAAAATGACTGCAATCTCCCTGGGCCAAGGCCAGGTTGAACACACTCTCTCACACACACGAAATCCACATTATCGCTTCAGTTTACACCCTATGTAAAGCTGCAATATCTTCTTCTGGTCTGTGTGGTATTCAGGGCCCCTTGGCTGAAGCCTTGATGCGCACCGCCATGGAAAGAGGTCAATGGGTCTTCTTTCAGAATTGTCATTTGGCACCCAGCTGGATGCCGTCACTGGAGAGCCTTATTGAGAACATCGACCTAAAGGTATCGGAGGGGTGAAACTGCACTTTTTTCTCATTGAATTTACCTCTGAGAATAATTTCGTTGTTCCGTCACAGGTACACAAAGATTTTCGTTTGTGGGTCACAAGTCTTCCCAGCAACCGGTTCCCAGTGTCCATTCTTCAAAATGGGACAAAGATGACCATTGAGCTGCCCAAGGGCATTAAGGCAAACCTACAGAAAACCTACCTGAAGCTCACAAATGATTTTATCAACTCCTCTAACAAGGTGCTTTTTTGCCACAGTCCTCTCACAATAGCAAATCTATTTACATTTATTTTGATTAAAAAATGCATTTCTCTCCTATGTTTGCTCCAGGTATCACACTTGAAGTCGTTGCTCTTGTCTCTGTGCTTGTTCCACGGAATTGCTCTTGAGCGAAGGAAGTTTGGCCCATTGGGCTTCAATATTCCCTACGAGTTCACCGATGGTGATCTGAACATCTGCATCAGCCAACTCAGAATGTTTCTGGACGAGTACAATGACATACCTTACAAGGTGACTACATTCAACCTGTTTAACAGTCCTTGCTTTTCGTGTGTATGTGTGTGTGTGTGTGTGTGTGTGTGTGTGTGTGCCACAGAGATGTTTTTGTCAGGATGCGTTTGTCTGTTCATTTATTTGTGAGCAAATTCCTACCTGCAGTGTTTGTGCAGAATATGTATGTCAAAGGGAGTTGTATCTGGATCAAACCAGATTATATATTTAGAATTCATTTAAATTTATCATGGAAAATCCAGTTTCATCCATTCAAACACTAATGAGAACAAGATAAGTTGTTGTGCTAGCATTTTATATTTGCATTTTCTTCCCTTGATTCTGAAAAAAAGTTACATTTGCCTTCCCGTTAAAATCAGATTATCCTCTTATAGATGTTCAGTCTCCTTCATTGACCCTTCTTCCATCCAGGTGCTAAAATACACTGCAGGGGAGATCAATTATGGGGGCCGTGTGACAGATGAGTGGGACAGACGCTGTCTGCTTAGTGTGCTGGAAGATTTCTACTGTCCCGGTGTTCTCCAAGAGGATCATGTTTACTCTCAATCTGGAGTTTACCGGCAGATTGAAACAAATGTGGATATCAAGGTTCGATATGTCAGCTTTATTTGCAGCGACTGTCAACGTGTGTGATGTTCACAGCCAGTGTAAACGTTTCCACTGCTTTTTGTTGCCTATCACAAAGTGAATTTGTGAGACCATCCATTTTGTCGCAGTGCAAAATAGGTTGTGTAGTGTCTGTAGCACAAACATGATGAGTCAAGACCTTTGTCGGTCAGAGGCATGGCTTGGAATTGTACTTTTACAATTCAAACCTTTACTTAGAATTTACAGACTCTGATCAAGTGATTCCTAATTCATGACTGTCTGTTTGTGTCCTTTCTGACCTTAGGGTTACTTGGCATACATCCACAGTCTGCCCATCAATGATACACCTGAGATCTTTGGTCTCCATGACAACGCTAACATCAGCTTTGCACAGAATGAGACGTTTGCTCTGCTGGGATCTGTACTGCGTCTCCAGCCTCGAACTGCATCTGCTGGAGGCAAGACCCTGGAGGAGGTATTCATATCTGTCACCTGCATCACTGGTGTCATAACAGCCAGTGTCATCTCACATTGGGATTCTCTACCTTTTTTCGAATGGCGAAGACAAATTAAGAGTGTGTGTAACAGTGACTGACCTCCTGTACCACAGATAGTGGAGGAGATAGTAGCAGGCATCGTGGTAAAGGTCCCACAGCCTTTTGATGTTGGGGAGATGATGGAAAAGTACCCTGTGCTCTACGAGGAGTCCATGAACACAGTGCTCATGCAGGAGGTCATCAGGTAACAGCAGTAAACTGTATTCCTCTGCTTCATCTGAAATACTGAATACTAGAATTTTTAGCACCCAGAGAGCGCAAATGTCCATCAAGGCTGATACACGTGTCACGTAGTTAACAGCCACCATCTTTTTTAAGATCATACTTCCTGAAAGGAGGGTAAAGTTTCATCCAATGTGTGGCTTGTCATCAAACCTTTATGTGGCTTTGAGGGAAAATTACCATCCTATCAAAATCTGTTGACCGGAAATATTAATAATAATAACAATTAATAATACACACGGCAGCACTATCCTCCCCTAGTGACAATAAGCGGTACAGAAAATGGATGGATGAATTGAGTTTGGCCCTTGAAGGAAAATAAACTGAAAGAAATAGGAATGGTGTAAATGGTCTGAAGATTCCCCACCACAGATAACATAGATACACATCATACACTATATGGGTATGAGTATTGGGATGTCTTGACATTCGACCTTGCAGGCACTAAAAATGGAAGAAAACATAGCGCTAGTCCCATCGAAATGTTCCTAATGTACACTACTGATCAAAGATGTCGCCCAAGCTCGGATTGTTGGTTAATTAAAAGACTGATGTTCATATGGTGTACTTGTGTTTACATGTATATTTTTCCAAATTCCTTGTTATGTTTTTCTCTGGAGTTACCACAATTAATCTTTGTGCACCAAAAATAATATTTGTCAAATATTAATCTATGCACCAATAATTCCAGTAGTCTGGCCAACTCTCGTGAAAGACATAAAGTAAGCGGTCCTTGTGTCTTATCTGCCGTTCAGATACAACAATCTGCTGGAGGTCATCGCTCAGAGTCTCAGTGATATTGTGAAGGCTCTGAAAGGTTTAGTGGTGATGTCATCAGAACTGGAGCTAATGGCCAACAGCCTGTTCAACAACGGTGTGCCTGATATGTGGAAGGCTAAGGCAAGATGCACGCACACACTCACACACACACACGCAACAACATCTCATTTACAACCATTCTGATCCCCTGGAAGATAGGAGGCTCCAGAGGTCATGTTGCATAACTTGTTTGAAACACTGTTGATGAAATGTCTCTTGATTGGATCAATTTGTTTTTATTTCTTAAAAACCTTTCACAACACTATGTAGAAAAGCAACGCCAAAATGTGCAAGACAGAATACAATGTATTTTGCACCTTGCTCTGATTATTACCAGAATGGATGTCAGACTTATTGTAACATTTGAACTCCAAGAATCATCCTTCATTATCCTTAAACTAAATTCTACACTCCTTTCTCTTAGTTTTGTTTGTTGCTGAAGGGCATCTTGGCAGTGCTCAGGAAATGATTCTGTGTGTGGACCTAATTTCTGGCTTTTTCTTATTTCTTCATTTGTCCTTGCTTCTCTGTTCAAGATGTTTAAGACAAATGAGACCTCTTTTTATTTTTGTCATCATTTGAAAATGACGTGTATCACGGCTGTAAATATATAAACATATAAACAAACAGTTGTGGGTAGTGGGTACTGATTAATGCTAACGGATACTAGCTAGCTGTAGAATTATTTAATTACCTTTAACTATACAATATTATTAATGATTAATGGTATTCATCTACTGTATTTGAAGACAATGATCATGTTAAAGATGTTTCACAATAATTATCAACAATGATTCAACAAGGTAGGAGACATCAATAATATGCAATATTTTATTTCTATAACTCTTTCTTCACATTTTCAAATGATCACCACAGCATTCCTAAGAAATTACCTGTTTAATCATTGGTGAGGTATTTTTTGAACAGGCCCACAGGGTACTCAAGTGGTCCTTGGGGGGTGGGGGGTGGCTGGTGCCCCTGGGCACCATATTGGTGGCCCCTGCACTACAATACTACAGTAACTCTTGTGCCCCTTAGCGGCACGGTGACCGACTGGTTGGCGTGTCTGCCTCACAGTTCTGAAGACCGAGGTTCAAATCCCGGCCCCGCCTGTGTGAAGTTTGCATGTTCTCCCCGTGCCTGTATGGGTTTTCTCCGGGCACTCCGGTTTCCTCCCGCATCCCAAAAACATGCGTGGTAGGTTGATTGAAGACTCTAAATTGCCCGTAGGTGCGAATGATTGTTTGTTTATGTGTGCCCTGCGATTGGCTGGCAACCAGTTCAGGGTGTATAAAAGTCTACAATTCCCTGACCGGGAATCGAACCCAGGCCGCGGCGGTGAGAGCACTGAATCCTGACCACTAGACCACCAGGGAAAATGTTTGTGATTTCCCCTAGGCCTACCCCTCTCTCAAGCCTCTGGCCTCCTGGATGTCTGACCTGCTGCAGAGGATCCGTTTTCTTCAAGGCTGGATCTCGAACGGAATTCCACCTGTCTTCTGGATTAGCGGCTTCTACTTCCCTCAAGCTTTTCTCACGGGAACCCTGCAGAATTATGCCCGTCGCTTTGGCATCTCCATCGACACCATTGGATTTGACTTTGAGGTCAGACCGTCACTGTATGTTTATTTACGTGTCTGCATACAACTACATTTAAGATGTTGGGTCAGTCATTTCTACAGGGTAATTGAAAAGTAGCTCCCTATTTTAAAGTAGTTGAATGATTTATTTATTGTAAGTTATCATTTTTGGGTGTTGCTTCTTTCATGTATGAGAATTTAATATTGTCTTTTTTCAATGCACAAATAAGAATTTCGGAAATGGATATGTTTCCATTCATTCTTCAAGAAAACCATGTAACCATTGTAATTCACCATGCAACAAGATGAAATCAGGCCAGTTATCAGTACTTGGCAGATTTAGATTTTAATGTTCCACTCCACATTTTACTACGTTTTTCATGGATGGCTGAACGCCCATATCCCTGGGAGACGGATAGGTCGTAGTGGTCCGTATGAATGGCCAGACAGGAGTCCTGACTTAAAACCCTGTGACTTTTTTTCTTAAAGGAGCAAGTCTACTAATGACTGGAAGAACTTGAATAGCTAATATACGAAGTTACAGTATGCCTTCTATCCCACAAGAGTTCCTGGTGAAATCGTGGTATCGCCAAGAATGAATGGACCCAAAATCCTGTCAGAAGTCATCGCACACTTTACCCTTACTTAAATTCTCATAATTTAAGGAAAAAATACAAAATAAAAGGAAAATTACAAAAAAATAAATCAAATCAGTATTCTGAAATGGTGACTTTTCAATCATCCTGTAAATGTATTTGTAAGCGTCTGAACAGGACCCTGTTTGTCTTCGTCAGGTTGTATTAAAAGCAGTGTGCGATATAGACGAAAAGCCAGACACAGGCTGCTACATCAATGGTTTATTCATCGAGGGTGCTCGCTGGGATAATAATGCCGCTCAGCTCACAGAATCCAGACCGAAGGAGCTCTACACAGAAATGGCTGCCATCTGGCTAATCCCCACACCCGAACGTAAACCTCCGAGCTCCGGGATCTACATCTGCCCCATTTACAAGACACTGACACGCGCTGGTCAGTATATGAGCGTGAATGCTGATATTACAGCTCATCTTGATGTATTCAAGTTGGGTTAAAGAAGTGTGCGTATTGCTCAGGTTGTATCTCCTTATGGTGTGGTTCTATTACTCACCCCAAAATAGACTGACGTCAGACAGTGTCAATTTTCATGGCCTAGAAAGTGCAGCTCTGAATTTTCCATCCACAACACACCGCGTCACCTTGCGCTGGCACGCTGGTCTATGCGGACACTGAAGTGTTGATGTGCTCTTACAGGAACGCTGTCTACTACCGGGCATTCTACCAACTATGTGATTGCAGTAGAGCTGCCTACAGATCTCACTCCAGGACACTGGATCAAACGAGGAGTGGCCCTCATTTGTGCTTTGGACTATTAAAATCACAATCTGAGCCGGAAATGTACAGTGCAAAGGTCTTGAGTCACCAGTTGCTTTTTTTTTTGTTTTGTTTTAACCTTTTTCACAGCACTCAACATAAAATAATAAAAGATACACTTAGCAGATACACTTTAAAAAAAAACTACAATAATGAAAAAAAACATTCATTACATTTTGGTGAGGAAATGTGAGTATACAGTAACTTATTTTCAACTTTTGAGTAACTTTGGTATTGATGGAGCTGTCCACCCATGAGCCTCATAACGGCACTGCCCATCTGTTCATCTTTCTCAAAGAACAAGGAAGTTCCTTGTTCAAACACAAATATGGCCCTGAAAGATAGAATTTGTCTTACTGTATATATGGTCGTTACAGAATTGCTACACATACAGTATAATGTAGTGGTACCTTGACTTACGAGTGCACCGAATTTGCAGTTTTTCAAATTATAAGCCCTGCTTGGTCGATTTTTTAAAAAATTTTTATTTTTTTTGTTGCGAGCCAAATTTTGACTTACGAGTGATCTTCAGATACGCTGCCGCTGAAGTGAAGTGGGGAAAAAAAGGAGAGCCATGGTCGCAAATGCGCTTTCACCGCATGTATTGAATAGCGAAAACAGTCAAACGCACAAAAACAAAATGAAAACACTTGCAAGGAGCATGGAGAAGATGCTAACACTGAACTAAGCTTGTGGGAAAAGGCCGATCTGTCAGACTGCAGCTCCAAATGTACAGTTTGTGTGCATGACCTTTGGCTTAAATACACTTCATAAAACCAGTTTTTGTTTACATTCTGTTTTATTATGTTTTTATATTTTTATTTTACAATAGTCCACAAAAACATTTTTAAAAAAAAGAAACGTGAATATTTCTTCACCAAATTGGAAAAAAAAAATTTAAAACATTTTTTTTTTTTTTAATCTGCAAATAGGTCAGTCCCTGGTGCCAATTTGAGTTAGGAACTTGGTCCTGGAATGAATTAAACTCGTAAGTCAAGGTAGAACTGTATATAACGGTGGCCAAAGACATTTGTACTACACAATCTTGTCATGCTGTGACGAACAATTTTTGTATTTTTTTTTTGTCCAGACTTGGAAGTCAATCAACATTGGCAGCAGTTGACAGGCTCCTGCGCCTTTAAGCCAGCCGCTTGGGTCGAGTTGTGAAATTAGATCAGTCGATAGTGCGAGGAGGGTGGCGCTTGTGTATGAGGGTGCTTCCACTTCAACACACACTATGTGACATTGGACCATGTGAGCTCAAAGCTGAATCCTTGACAAGCTTCTCTCTTTGGACTCACTGACTTCATGTCAGCACACCTGCTGGAATGTTTCGATTCCTTTTGGAAGAAAACGAATAAATAAGTAATGAGGGGTTTTACTACTTTTGATTGAAAACATAATAATGATAAAGATTTTACAGGGAATGAGTAGATAACGAAGACATTTTTGGAGCAGTGTCCAGGACAACCGGCAGGCGCGTCAACTTGACGCAATTACCGGATAGCGGTCGAGTCGTTGCGTCGTTTGGTGAATCGCTGGACGAGACCGAACATGCTGCAGGATGGTAACGGGAAAGAAAAGCCGCCGCGTGCGCCGGTCGCCGAAGCCGAGCACGACTCACAGTCCGGTGACGGCCAACTCCAGCCGCCGCCGCCGGCTCCCCCAGCTGCCGCTGCCGCCGAGGGGGCCACGCTATTCCCTTTGCCCGGAAACACCAGACTGGACATCAAAAGACACGCAGTCACCGACGACTATAAAATATCCAGTCATGTTCTGGGTTTGGGAATCAATGGCAAAGTTCTGGAGTGCTTCAACAAGAAGACTGGACAGAAGTGCGCTCTCAAGGTACTGTAGCACTGCACTGCACTGGAATACAAGAGCTGCGTCAGCAAATGCTGCCTTTCAAACTAGGATTTAACAATAACCGTGGTTGTTCATCTGCAAACTGATAGATTTCGAATGTCATATTTTACTTATACAGTATTTACTTTACTGTACAGTACTTTTGCTGCATGTGAACAATTCACAACATAGAGTGACCCCCCCCTCAGATTTTTGTGTTTTTGGGAACCTATCCTGAAAACTCACCTATTTGCTGTTTATGTGCTCATGCCAAAGCAAGTATTACTTTGAAGCCATCTTGCAGCATCTATTGCCCCAAAGGGTGGCCCCCAGACATTGATGGAGATTGATGAATTATTGTTTCATTCTTATTCCACGAACACAATAGTAACCAGAATACTGTGTTTTGATTAGTGGTGGTACATACAATGAATGAATGACAGTAGTGCTTTGCCGACATCTTCTAAACGTTTAGTGGGGTCGTCAATTACTTTCGATTGTTTTTTTCATTTTTTTATTTGCAATTTGCGACAGGGGTCAATTTATTAGAACCACCTCTCAAAGCTCTTCTACACTTTACTGCACTGCAATACAATAATTTTAAATGTATGGAAAGCCATTTGAGCTATTTTGTCCAATAGGTTTGATATCCATAAGTTTCATGTGCTAGTACATACTATGTCCTCACTAGATCCCTCGTTTTTCGCGGTTAATGGGGACCAGAACCCCCCGCGAAAGATGAAAAACCGCAAGGTAGGATTTGCCCCCCCGCCCCTAGGAATTTTCGTGTATGTGTATGTGGGTACCAGAATGTTTAAAATATGTAAACGGTATTTATACTTTACATATTTGAGACAAAGATTACAACAGTACACGTATTTACTAAAATCTTTCATTATAAAACCTTATACAGTAATTAACATTCATCAACATTGCCTTCTGAGAGAGGCGAAGAGGCTTGCGTTGGTGGCGGAGGAGAGGCTCTCGCTTGACTCGTACAGGCTTTAGGTTCACTGGGAGACTCTTCTGCTGGAGGCGCTGATGGCGTAGCCGGGGTTTTACCTTGGAGAAAAACATGGTGATGGGTAGTTGTCTTTGTTTTTTCTTTTGCTTCAAAATTCCCCTGTACAAGGACATAACTCCGTCTCTTATTACGCGGAGTTGCCACACGTTTCGCTTCCTTATTGAAGCAGTTTTGCGGATGTTTGCTTCCTTTTTCTTGATGTACTGCACTGTAGATTCGTCCATGTCATAATGGCGTGCCACAGATGCATAACTTCTGCCCTCTTTGATCATATCTAATAAAAGCTTTCGTAGGGGCACAGCGCTTAGGCGGCATTGTAAGGGCTTAGCTAATCAAAAAAAGTTATCACGAACACAACACTAAGATACAGTATGCGAGACAGTCAACAGTGTGGACGAGACTGGCGAGACAACAAGGGAAGATGCTGGGTGAGGCTGCGATGATGCGCAGCCAATCAGCTCACGGCATAAATCCACTCGTGCTCTCATTGGTCGATGTCACGCCGGGAACCAATCACGCGCCTTGTATGAGTGCCCGAGGCATGTACAGTGCAGTACAGGCATGTACAAAGCCTCTGAGTTAACTCATCTCTTTGTTTGGCATGCAGAGAAACCTCTCTCGTGCATCAACATGAAACAACGCGTCTTTCCGCAATATGGCTGCTGATATAGCTGTATATTTTCATTTTTAATTTCTGATGATTTTTTTTTTTTTATGAATATTTTGGAAAAACCGCGAAGCACTGAAGCTGCAAAACTGGAAGTGCGAAGGGAACACTGTAGTAGTCACTAGGGCTGGGTGATATGGCCTTAAAATAAAATCCTTAAAAACCCTTGAAAAAAATTTCAAACCCCCCCCAAAAAATTCAGATTTCAATCGATTGTATTTCGCCTACAATAAAAAGCAAAAACAAATGATAATGACATTACTCAAAACTCTGAGAAAGTGGCCCTTTAAACACAACCCTTAAAGTCCCTTTAAAGTTAAAATAAAAATGTCATAAACTTGACACACCACAGAAAACTGTTAATAAGCCTGTGAAATTTTAATTAATGAAAGAAAATCATAATGTACGTACTATATATCAAATGAGGCTTCTAAATTGTGAAAAGTGGAGATGTTCTCTCAGCTCTCAGATGCACACATGCCCTGCTCAAGTTTTAAGTTTTCTTTGCCTACACATCCCAATATGTTTGGGCCGAGAAAATATTTGCACTTCAAGCCTCTGGTGTCACTGATGGTGTAGTGGTACGTTCGCCTGACTTGCTTGCAGGGAGCGTGGGTTCAGTTCCCACTCACTGACGGTGTGAATGTGAGTGCGAATGGCGCAATCGGAGGCGTTATCCGCCAGGTAGCTCGCGGCCTAACGGGCTTCCGGACTGGCAGCGGCCTCGTCCAATATGTCACTGCCGCGCTTGGTGTCGTGTCAGTCCACATAACTTGCAATTATACGTTAATTAAACACAGCGCACATCATCCAGCCTGTGACTGTTACTAGATGACAGACATTTGAGCACAGACTTCATGCCAGTTGCTTCGCATTTCAACAAATTATGGTAGCCTGACTAAAACAACATACGTAATACTTGGGAATTGAAATAACATCACCCATTTGTTCTCTAGACTGTGGCATCCAGGGAAGATGGATTTTTCCAATTGTAAGCATAGCTACTAGCTGCCTAACTGCACACAGTAAGTGATAGAAATGGGCCAAGTTAATGTAACTAAGTAACTCGCAAATTTGCCAGATAGCCACTGATGACTGGGCGCCTTTTTAGCCACCCCCCCCAAAAAAATAAAAAAATCACAAAACGGTAAAAATACAGTTTAGCACTATGGGCTCCAGTTCCGTGACTCGTGCAAATCCGGGGTGGCGTGTGGCGTAACTCTCTCTCCGTTTGCCCTCCGGCGCACATTGTGCAGTCTACAAATATATTGTAGAGCCCTCCATAATTGAGTACTACACAGTTCTCAGTCTGTGCCCTTTCAGCAATTATTTTCAAAAATGTACAATGTATTTAGAAACAAATCTTTGAATTCGATTTGCTTTTCTTTGGTATTAATATGTAACAACAAAACTATCAGTGAACATAACATTAATTAAAACGTGCTGCTTCCAAATAGAGTTAACTGTTGTCTCTGAATATTTAAGCAAAATCCTTCATACAATACAGAGCACTCCAGCTAAATCGCAGGTAGGTTGCCTAGTTTTAATAAAAAGTTTTGGCAATCAATTTTTATTTTTGGTTAAAAAAAATATTTTTTGGTGGGCCCAAAAACAATTTTGATTAATTGCACAGCCCTACTGTAACTACAGTGCATGTTACACTAATGGTAGTACTAGTGAAGCACTAGATTGAATTAATAGAATTTTATGTCATTCAGGATATTAGTCGCAAACAGTTGTCTGCTAGTACACAGTTTTGTCCTTCTAGTAACATGCAGTCCAACCAGTATGCCAAAGTTGTCCTACTAGTGAGGACAAAGCACCTACTAATACATGGACCTTAAGCTGGATATCATTGATGTATAAATGCTCAAATGGCTTTCCATATAGATGCACAATAATGAACAGTAGCAGTGTTTTTTCTTTTCTTTTCTTGATACAGCTCATATCATATCTTGTTCAGTTGTGCTCGGCTAATGAAGTGTCTGATGAGTGTAAACAGTCCTATCTTTATATTCTTTATTACACTTTATGGATCGCGAAGAGGAAATTGTGTTCACTTTGTGAGACATGTCAAATTGGGGGGGGGGGCACACTATCAAATTTCATATCGTTTTCCCACTCAGAAACAGATATCGTGACAGAGTGGAACCTCTGAGAACAAACGCAATCTGTTCCGGTTTCAAACTGCTGCCATCATAAGACCTATATCTGTACACGTCATGCTTTTGATGATTTTTAAATTCCATAAAAGAAAAAAATTATAATTACCACTGTTAATCCATGAAAGCAATAAAGTACAGTTAATTTTAATGGAAGTGCTTCCCACATCTCACATTTTAAATGTTCTAGTTATGCATGTATAAAAATAAGTTAACCACTGTAAAATATAAAAACAAACAAAAAACACCTTTGTTTATTGCGTAGTTGAACAAAAGTATTGTGACACCACAAAGTTAGTTTCAGCTGGGCGATACGGCCTAAAATTCATATATCATGGTTTAAATTGAATCCCTCCACAGTAACAATATACAGTACCCTAAAAAGGGTTTTGTCCTTTCTCAAATTCTTCCTTTGTTTGCATAGTTTCCCCACTTGAATGTGTAAGAGCATCAAACAAATGTAAATATCAGACAAAGATAACTTAAATAATAATAAAATACAGTTTTTAAATGATTATAGCCCTGGGCAGCTGCCCATATCGCCCATATATAAACTGCCCCTGGGTGCAACAGTTCATAAAATCCAAGGTTCGGTTCATATCACAGTTTTGTGGTCACGGTGTTCGGTTCGGCATTCGTTGACTGTTAGGAAAATCAATTGTGTCTTGTATAGTCAGGTTAAAACTGAGAAGAGAGCCAGTCTGACATTTGACACTTCATTGAGTCTGAGGTTGAAAGTAGGTAAATACATTTTTCCCCCAAGAAAATTGTCAAAAGTCAAAAATGCGCATTATAGATAGGTATAGGGGATAATGGAAAAACCTTTTGATGAAAAAGCTGTACACTTTCACTCTAAAATGCCACCACCACCGAGAAGTTATGAGAAAGGTGTACACTTTCATTCTAATATGCCACCGCCACCTAGTGGCTATAAAAACGGTGTAGCCTACACTTTCATTCCAATATGACAGGGGTACTTATGGCTGCATATAGTTACAGTTGTGCTCATAAGTTTACATACCCTGGCAGAATATGTGAAATATAGATTTTTTAAAATATGAACAACAACCATCCTTCATTTCTTAATGGTTATGTTTTGTTTAATGATAGTGCTTTTCTGAAATGCTTGACCGTTGAAATAAAATTTTATGTTTTTCGCCTGGCCCTTCATGTTTTCTTTTAAAGAATTGTACCCATCTTACAAATTCTGCCTGGCTAATCAAACATATGAGCACAACTGTGTTTTTTCTAATTTACTCAAAAAAGTAGGGCTGTGAATTTCACAATAAGAACATGTAAATCAAAAGAAAGTATCACGTGTTCAAATAAAGTGCTTAACATCAGAATATTTCTTTGAAAAAACTAACAAAATACAGATAATACTTCATGCTTTGATCATATGGGTAGAAGCATAACCATGCATTGTAAAAATGCATTATACATAGGTAGAAGGCTTTTCCAGAATTTTGAGGTCAACTTTGGGGGTGGGTATTATACATGGGTGTGCCTTATACACGAGAAATTGCGGTGTTTTTTCTTTTCTCCTTTCGCAATTATTATATTACTCCACAGCTTCTATCAGACCTTTAGTTAAATCATCAGTAGTGACTGTCGAGGAGGCGTGTCCGAAGAACGTCGCTTTTCATCTTACACTCCGCAGTAATATAGTGACATAATTAAGTCAAGTTACTGCGTGGCTCCCGACATCCAGCCGTCCGAGGTCAGAGCAACAATGAGGTTCGCAAAGTTCAGCAATAAAAGTAGTAATAGAATTTCCAAACGCACCCTTTCTTAGTCAGAATGATTGTGAGAGGAGCAGCATAGTGGATCTGCGCTCAACAATACGGCGTAACGCTGAGTAGTTTAGCACAGCTCCTCATCGTCAGAGGTTGATACAGTAAATATAAAATGACATTGTCATTAGTTCGTATTGAACCGTGACCACTGTATCGAACGATTCGACAGAGCAAACTTTTGTCACTTGTATTGTTGTCCTGGCTGTAAAATGACTTAATGTTTGATTGTAATTAAAACCCACTGTTGCCTAGGACACCATAGACGTTTTATAGTACCCTTTTATTACCCTAGCCAATGTTGTGAACAATTGGGGCAAATAAAAAGCCAAAGGACATGATAAGGAGTTTTTAATGTGGAAGGGGGTGAATGGAATTCACCTTCTCGTGAGCTTTTTAATTCCATATTCCTCTGGGTGCTAAACATAATTGATGGGTATAGGTTTAATCCACTTTGTAGCAGGGCTGGATGGAAGCCATTCATTCAATTGAATTCAATTACAGTCACTTACATTTACCTGGATTTGTCTGACTGCAAGGAGTCAGACCTGTTAAGCTCCACAACCTTTAATAATATTAGAAGCATACTACTTGTACTTACTTGCCTGTTTACTAGCCGTGGGCGCAATAATCCATTAACTGATTAATTGATCAATAAGTGTTGAGTTACTTGAAGTTTTGCATTGACTCGAAAACAGCTGACAACAGCAGGGAATGTAGGTGATATAGATGGCACCTATAACCTTATACAGAAGTTTATTTGAATTGATGTTTCAGATTGGTGTCATCAGTCAGGTTAATTAATAAAGACAATATTGACATTGATACAGGAAACAAAGTTCTTAAACACACAAAATAAAAAATAGGAAATGTCTTCATCGTACCAAACAAAACAATCTCATGGCTGAAGCACATGCTAAGATGAGCTAAGGTCGCTAATTTGGATTTAGGTAATCACTGACAGGCCACATGGTGCTTAGCGTTGACAAGTTAGCATTTAGCATGTTAGCATTAACATGTTGACCATGTTAATAACAGCGAGGGTAACGTTCAACTAACACTTGAATATTTGAAACGTTGAACATGTTAGCATATTACATTAACATGAGCACAATTATTCAAATTAAATCCCACCATTGGTATCCCTGCAGTTTGTCTAAAGAGGTGCTCCTTTCTCCATTTGGGTGACAGTTTAGTTTCTTGGGGTTTTCTTGAACCAGTAACTCACACAGCAGGTTGTCTGTTTCATTTCATTTCTTGGTTTGCCACTTCCTCTTCCTTTTATCTCCTCCTGAGTGGTTTCGTCCCTGTCATTTCAAAATAAGAGCTAATTGAGTTGAGCAGGTCACGGCTGGCAGCACGATAAGGATTCTGTCAATTGTGTTAAATTGATTGCTGATTAATTATGTCTCGAACAGTGATTTCCAACCTGTATGGAGCCAAGGCACATATTTTACAATTGAAAAATCTCACGGCACACCAACTAACAAAAATGTCACAAAAAGTGGATCCATTAATTACTGTCTGTACTTCCTGCCATCTAATAGAATAGCATTTATTTGTTCTGTCTGTCACTATGCTTCACTGGCATAAATAGATGAACAAAGATACACTATTTCTTGTAAATACAATTTTTTTTGGAGCAATTATATAAAATTTTATAATTTCCCACGGCACACCCGAAGAGCGCTCACGGCACACTGGTTGATAAATCATTGGTCTTGAAGCACTTAAGGAAAAATGGAATGCACCGGCAGAGGCACTCAATATAAAGCAAACATTGCGAGTGACAAAAAGAAGTAACAAAAAGTGACATTAAGAACAACAATTGATGAATCGATCGTTCATTTTCCCACATTGTCAACCAAGTAAATGTCAATTGCCCATACTACAAGCATTTTGGTTGTTGGTTTGCATGTTTTGCTACTGGATCACATAATTTCAAAACAGGTCTCAGAGTGGAAGCGCTTTAAAAACCTCACGTCATTATCATTTCAATGAAGGCCATGCACATGTTCTAAATGTTCATCATAGGCATGTGCAATTACTTCTAAAAACAACAATGGATTACCACCAGGGGTATAGCACCAGATTATGGGCCTCCTATTATTGGGGGGGGGGGGGGGTAGATGGAGTTTTACTTCCAGAAATGACCAGGGGCATAATGTTGACATTTGATATGATTCAATATTTATTGTATTCAAGTTTATAAATGTATAAACCTGGACCAGACAAAAGTGATTAACATTATAAAGCAGAATGTTTATTTAACAATTATAACCATCACAACAACAAAAAATGACTTTGTTCTCCAGGTATTTCAAAATATAATGATCTTTAGTCCCTGTAGCACTGTAGTGACCTCGTCCAGCTTCCTAGAATTGAAAGCATCGTTATGTCTTTGTGCAGTTGGTCTCTGCATCATTTGCAAAACTGTCATTGTATCAGCATTACCACATTACTGGTAACCTTTTATTGCTAAGTGACTCTCCGTAGTGTGTTTTTATGTCTCAAAAGTAGTTTTTGTCAAAATGGCTGTCTATTGTCATACTAGAGCAGCTCCAACTACCGGAGAGAGATTCCTTGTGTTTTTGACATTCTTAGCAAATAAAGACGATTCTGATTCTCAGTTTTCTGGCCAGTATGATCTTCGGGTGCCATAGCTTGTCTGCAAACAGGTGCTTTTCAGCTCCCAGTCTTTAAGGTAGTGAAGTACGTTGCACCGTGCGACTACTCCCCCGGTCGGCCGTTGAAAAAAATGTTTTACAGCCGACACACTTGCAGTTACTGTCTCCATGACATCATTGTAAAATGAAGGCAAAATTTCCTCTGTGAAATGTTTCCTACTGGGCAACTCGTACCTGGGATCCAATGTTTTCATCCATTTTTTTGAATCTTTTACCACTGTATAAATAGGAATCATGTCCTGTCCTCCTGAATGAGATTGCTGACATTACAGTACCTCCCTCCATTTGGTGCTCGACTTCTCACAACGACAGGAGCTGAACATAGATCCTGTTAAGTTTGTTTTGTTGAGGTTACAGCCGCGTCCCTCTTTAGCGTGATACATGCAGCGCATTCGATGACGTGTTTCCTCTCCAGGTGATTTTACACGGATGTGCCTGTCTTCGTCGCAACATCTTTCATACACGTTTTGCAGACTAGACTAGACGAGACTTTTATTCCAAATGATGTACGTTTCGTGCCGTTTTTTTGGGGGACTCTTTCTGACTCGCTAGTTGCTATCGTCTTCAAATCGAACTTCAAGTTATATCGCCCAGCACTACAAACATATTACAGTTTTTCTGTGTTTTTTAAAGTTCCATTGAAAGGGGAAATATTGACAGTGTTGTCAACGTAATGTGAAACTGCATAGAAAATAATTTTGCTATGTCAGCTGAGATGCTTTGTCCTGCTTTACCTTTACCCTGTTTGTGTGTTCACAATAAGGGTAGCAATGAGACACAGTCAAAATTTCCATCAAATAAATACCTGCAATTGAGCCAGGAACTCCGCACAAGATCGTTGTCTCCTAGCCTCGTCCTCATGGCGGTTCACTCTAACATCTGTTAAAGTAGTTAATAAATCTCCACTGACCCTGGTTAAACCTCAAATTCTTGTTTAGACGCCTCCAACTAGAGCTCTGAGGCTTCAACGTGTCATGGGACCAGAATGCTTTTTTGTTTGATTTTTTTTATAGACTCATTATCCCTCTTCACCCATAATAAAGGTTTTGCTCACATTCCTTCCCTGATAAAAAAGTAAAAATAAAAAACAGAGGTATAATGTATTGTAGCATTTCATTTTTAGTATGGATTTTAACTATACATACTGTATAAGATTATATAACATAAACATATTTCCTATAAACTACTAATACTGCTCAAATTTTACACGAATTGCCACTTAAAACACCACCAGCATGACCAACTCGGAAATACACTAGCATAGTAGGATATTAATTATTTAGTATAAGTATGTATTCATCAAAAACAAGACAGACAAGTCAGCCACAACATTAAACAAAGTTTGAACATTAACACTTGAGGAAAATATTTACTGAAATAATGATTCAATGTATTGTGCATAAAAGTTAAATAAAAATGGTACCTAATTTTTTTAAACAAATGTATTGAACTTAAAAGGAAAATACATTCTTTCACGTACCCCTACTGATAGCAACCCTCTTTTTATTCTGATGCACTCTAGTAAACCACAGTGGCAGCCTTAATATAATAATAATAATAATAATAATAATATGGCGGCACGGTGAACGACTGGTTAGCAGATCTGCCTCACTCTTCTGAGGACCGGGGTTCAAATCCCAGCCCCGCCTGCGTGGCGTTTGCATGTTCTCCCCGTGCCTGCGTGGTTTTTCCCTGGGCACTCCGGTTTCCTCCCACATCCCAAAAACATGCGTGGTAGGTTGATTGAAGACTCAAATTTGCCCTTAGGTGTGAATGTGCCCTGCGATTGGCTGGCGACCAGTTCAGGGTGTACCTGATTATCTTTGCTTTTACTAAAAATAAGACTTTTGAAAATATCTGCTTTTAGTTTGGAAAACAATTTTTCCAGATTTTCTGACATGTTACAGCCCAAACTAGTAAACCACTGAATCATAATCAATAGATGCAAAAAAGAATTGTCAGTTTAATGTATTACAAAAATAATTGTTATTTGTAGCCGTAGTATGAATCACCTGCAACTTACATGTACTGCAGCCCTAATTATAATATGCTATTGTGTTCTATGACGCTGTGTTTTGGTGAGAGGTACAGAGCCTCGGTGATCGCGGCTTCCAAGGAGACATGAAGGGTTCAATAGAAGCCTGTTAATTTGTTTAGGGGAGAATCAGGGACAAGTCTGCGTTCACAGTCACCATGATGTCTTACGATCTCTTTGTCATTCTTTTCATTTTTAATCCATTCTGTTTTATTAGCTACAACAGTGCAGTACCGTAAATGAGGATTGTAAAGCCATGAATGAGCTTGCAACACCAAAAGTTCTCATTGAAGTCAGATTCAGTGGGCGAGGCTGTACTGAGTCACACACGGTGGCAGAGAAGTCACCGGAAACCCCCAACTTCTACTTTCAACTGCGCAACTGTTGTGCACTGAGACTCCCGGCTATCACTTCCTCATCCACACATCTACAGTGAGGAGCAGTTACTGGCATCCTCACTGTGACTGTCGAGTTTCCCGCAAATTTCCTCCGTAACGTTTAAACTTCTTGAATCAACAAACAAGCATGTTGCTTATCTTAACAATCAGGGTGTGTGTGTGTGTGTGTGTGTGTGCATGTGTGCGTCTCACATGTCCATGAGTCAGTCTTTCCATTCTGTGACCAGAGCAGTCTTCTTGTGGACATCAGATCACTCCTTGGCTGTCATATCCAATAATACACACTGACTGGACATGTATGCAATGTCAGCATCCACCATGCTGTCTGTATGTGTGCGTATGTAGGATACGCAATAGGGCTCTCTAAATGGTCTCCATTACTTTATATGTAGGTCCCAATATATAACAGAATACAAACGTACAATACATCAGTTGATTTTTTTTTCATAATAAATAACAGTAACAAGAAGTCTACAGTGCAATGGAATCTCCAGAGTCAGACACAATCCGTTCCGTGACCCTAGTTGACTTCTAAGTCGTTCTAATTTCTCAATATTTTTTTCAGAACATGGAAAGTGAAATGAATTAGTTCAAGGTCCAACTGTCATCGTCATAACATTAACATTCCTAACTGTCATACAAGTGTAAAGTGAAATTAACAACTCAAAAAAGGCTGTAAGAATGTGCTTGTGTGGTCATTTTCAGAATAGTCATTAGCCATTATGTCAGTATCTGTTCATTCATCTGTGTACTGTATATAATTATATCCATCCATCCATTTTCTCATATTGTACTGAACAACAAGAGGATTTTTGGTTCAATGCTTATTATCACATTTACACCTTTGGCCATCAATGGTACCTTCTGTTGTGGCATCCTCCGAAAAAAACCAAAACAAAACAAAAAAACACCTTACAAAAACCAAAAGACACTCTGGCGACACACTTGTGGAGTTAATACTTTAGATTTAGTGGGATGTTTGTCCCAAAAACGTAGGTTGAACTCTTAATTGTACCACATATTAAGTTGACATTTCTCTCTGTCTTCCAGATCCTATATGACAGCCCCAAAGCGAGGCGGGAGGTGGAGCTTCATTGGAGGGTGTCGGGCGGGCCGCATATTGTTCGAATCCTCAGCCTTTATGAGAACATGTATCATGGGAAGAAGTGCCTGCTCATCATCATGGAGTGGTACTAGCTTGCTATCTATCAGTTGAATTCAAAATTATTCAAACCACATCACACATTTTACTTTGCATTGTTAGAGTTTGTAAATAACCAACTAAATTGCTAAAGTTAAATGTATCAGTACAATTATTACACACGAAAAAAATTGAAATTCACAATGGGAGTTGAATAATTATATTGAATAATCTACCTAGGTAATATGTTCATAAATGGTGAAGACTCCAAATATACAAAAGGACTTTCATCTCTAAAAATGAACAAAATATAAAGGCGTATAAGCCACACTTTAAAGATATAATAATTTAAAGTTCAGTGTGTAAGATAATTTATTTCTACAATTTATTAACAATTTTATAACGTTTATACACTTAATTAATGGTTTGAGGGAAATGATTGTTGGTGTCCTTCAAAGAATATTTCCATTACGTTTAATGACAATCCACATTGTTGATAGAACAATATCAGAATTTTTTTAAAGTAGTAGTAGTGAGTATTTAATTTAAAAAAGGAAATTAAAAAAACCTGAACCAAACCAATATCAAATCCTCTCAGTTTGAACAACATTTGCTATGTGTAGGAAACTTTACTTCACCTTTTAGCTATTAATATTCTAGATTGTAGTCGTTCAGTCATTGGTTTTACAAGGTGTTTAAACCATGGCGGAGGTCTGCGCACTAGTGTCATTATTTTTGCATTGAGCTATTAAGTGGTGAGGAAATACACAAACTTGTGTGTGGTTTGTTGTGTGGTTTCCTCCTAAAAACGTGCTGTCAGCAGTTTCACTTGAGAATGCTGAGACGGTAACATGTTGTCTTTGAGAATATATAACCGCTATCGTAAAGTGGGTGCGATAATTGTGTAAGGTGGGGAATACTTTCTGCGCCGGTTGTGGTTGACCATCTTTACTTACAAACAGCTCAACACAAACAACTGTGAAGTGAAACAGATCGCTTCACATTATTTGATACAGGGGCGGTCATTTATTTATTGACTAAATGTACTGGCACAGCAACAGTGTTTGTGTTGTACTGTTTGTAGTAACCGTGTGTGTGTGTGAGAAAGGTGGTGATCTCATTCTGCTGTAAGCTGCTTCCCGTGACAGCGGAGGTCAGCGGAGGACGACATTTAGTTCTGTCATTCGAGCACAAAAGCGCATTTACTTCCCTCTTTCTCTCTGTGCTCATTCACCACTTGGCGTCCACATCCCCTTCGGCGTACTCATCACAATACTGTTAAATTGTAAAATTGTTATTTTTTCGCTGCTGTTCTTAATCCACTGGAACCTCTAAGGTCAAATGTTACAATTTGGAGTTTAATCTAACTTTTCTGGAGAAATAAGCCTTTACAGTCAAACCATCATTATGTGGCATCAATTCTCATAAGACTCCAACAGTGAAAGGATTTGTATGTTTTGTTTATCTTTTTTTTCTTATGATGCCAAAACAGAAGGGTGCCAGCTGTGACAATAAAGAAAATGTTTAATAACAACCAAAGAAGCGGAAATTAAAACTTCTGGCTGCTCAGTACATGATGAGCAATACATTTCATTAAATATCAATTACATGTGGAGATATTACCCGGCAGATGTTATTGTAAAATCTTTATTATACACTACGCTAGTTTTTCTCAACCTTTATTGACTGAAATAATGGTCTAGTCTCAATGTACTCACAAATGTACTGACTTGGTGTGAAAGTTATCCCTGTTTACTTTCAATCTCCGCTTTTAGCGCACGCGAGTGACATCATGCACACTGTGATCACGAGATTACAATTTCAGTGCGTGGAAGACATCGCTCATCCAATCGCCATCATACTTGTCGTTGGAGACTTCAATCTTGCTCCTCTCTCTCGTCTGCTAACAGCTTCACACAACATTTGCAGCAAGAGGAAATCACACTTTGCACCTCTTGTGTGCTAAATGGCAATGTAAAGGATGCTCTTGTATATTTTAATTAGAAAGTAATCATTTATTTAGTTATTTATGACGGTATTATGAGTCTGGGTTGAGAACACAAACCTGACATTTTCGTAGGAAGCCATGACTTATTCTGTAATGTGAATACAAATTAGTTTATTGCGCCTTCTGCGGTCCAATGGAGCATTTCATTATTTTGCCTCTCACTATATGTTGCTTGCAAAGACAGAGAAACAAAGATATATTTGTAATTAATAAATAATGTTTTTCAGGCAAATTAAGTGAAATTGTATAATTTCTCGCGACACCCCTGATGATCTTTTACCACAGCAGAATAGGATGCCACGACACCCTGTTTGATAATCACATGACACTTAATTCCAGCAATACCTATAAAACGCCACTGGGTGTTTTACTTTATTTTAGTTTTATTATAGAGTGGTTAACATCTCGTTGTACATTTATGACAGTCAGAAATGTTGAAATGTTATCTAAAAAATTGTTTATGGTTAATCAAGGCTTTCTGGTGGTGACATATAACCTGGAACAAAGTCATTCACTTAAAATGAGATGGGAAAATAATTGTTATAATAGAACAACTTGGAAGTGAAGTGAAGTGAAGCAGTGTCACAGAACAGATCGACTTTGGAGGTTCGACTGTGTAGCATTCTCAGTGTCTAACTACAACGACTTCGTTGCACACGTCAACATTCAGTGTGTGTGTGTGTGTGTGTGTGGGTGTGTGCGTGCGTGCGTGCGTGCGCAGTATGGAAGGAGGTGAGCTGTTCAGCCGCATCCAAGCCAGAGGAGACCAGGCTTTCACAGAGAAAGGTGAGTACAGATCAGTTTTTGTAAGCTCAGAGGCCACATTACTGTTGCATTATAACACGTACACTATTCCCAAAAGTTAGGGATATTCAGATTTTGCTTTCAGGTCAAATTTCAGGATGACCCTAAAATGCACATTTCCAAATGTTCAATATTTTAGTATCTTTTGCACAACTTGCTGTTCTCTAACAAGGAGCTGAATGGCAAAATTCACAAGAGGTGTTTGATCCCAAAGCCAAACCTTTTCCTGGTTAAATTAGAATTCGTATTTCAACAGTCCTTTTGATCATGCTGTTCACATTTAACATCATGAGAGTAAAGACGACACGTAACAATCGCCATTGTGAGGTTTCAAACAGGGGGTTCTTAGAAGGAAGTGGCCACTGATCTTCGAGTGTCATCAGCTGGTTGCGGCAGAGATTGAGAGAGACTGGAAGAGTCACAGAAAGCCATGGAAGTCGATGTCCTTGGAAACCTATTGGTTGATTCACGGATCAAACACCTGTGAAGTTTCCCATTCAGCGCCTTGTTTGAGGAACAGCAAGTTGTGCAAAAAGTACTGAAATAATGAACAGGCGGACATCAAAAGTTAAGAAAAGGTCAAATTGAATTCATCTGTAAAGTTTACAGTGAATTTCACTCAAAAGCTAAACGTCCCTAACTTTTTGTAAGTACTGTAGTTTATATTACTAATTCATTATATATTACGCATTTGTGAGAGGACCAATCGATGGACATACATGTCTTACACATGTATTTTTACAAATAAAGGTTCTCCCCTCAAATAGATATCTGCTACTCTGCAATTAAGTCAATACATTTGGACATATACAGTCAATACAGAACTGCTTTTCTTTACTTTTCCTCCACTGTAGTGTTTCATTGGATTGGCTTCTGGTTTGAGATTGTTTCTTTTAACCTCTTTCATCCCAGAGGCGTCTGAAATTATGAGAGACATCAGCAGGGCCATTGAGTTCCTGCATAGTATTAACATCGCTCACAGAGATATCAAGGTGGGATCAACATTTTCACAATCAGATTTGGGTTTCAAAATGTTTTATTAACTTGGGTCATTTTATGTCCGCTTCAATAGCCTGAGAATCTACTGTACACCTCAAAGCACAGAAATGGAGTCCTCAAACTAACGGACTTCGGCTTCGCGAAGGAGACCACACAACACAACCCTCTCCAGACTCCCTGCTACACACCATACTATGTGGGTTAGTTGCGCTCTCTTTTACTTCCTGTGGGAAGATGGACTGACTGCGGCAAGGCTCAGACCCAGTGAGCTGCTCTGTGTGAAGTATGAAATGCACGATTTGGAGAAACAACAATTCTATTGTATTGAGGAGCCTTTATACTGTAGTTGAATATCACACTGCATTCCGTTTAGTTTTTTTTTTCCTCCAATTTCTCTGGTTGTGTTTATGTGGCCGTCGATAAGCACCGGAGGTTTTGGGGCCGGAGAAATATGACAAGTCATGTGACATGTGGTCTCTGGGAGTCATCATGTACATCCTGTGAGTATCTCGCATTTGTCACTGAAGTAACCTTGAACAGAGGGAAAGGATTATCCGCTCCCTTGTTCATCTCTAGGTTGTGCGGCTTCCCTCCGTTTTATTCCAACACGGGTCAAGCCATTTCACCAGGGATGAAGAGGCGAATCAGGATGGGTCAATATGAATTTCCCAACCCAGAGTGGGCTGATGTGTCACATGAAGGTTAGTTAATTAACCATTGATAAATCTTCTGGTGTGCTTATTTTAATTCTTTATCTGAACCAGGGATGTCCAAACCACGAACCAGGGGCCATTTGTAGCCTGCTGTCCACTTTTTAGAGGCCTCTGGCATATACTAAAAATGACGTTTGACATGGCCCACAAAAAGAAGAAGAGGCGGGGGGTTCCAAATGTAAACACGCAAAGACACTATGTACAGATAAAACAGTACCACCATTTCTCTTCATAATGATACTTCTGTTTTAGAAACAAAATTGCTTTACTCGACTTTTACCTTCGTGTCAAGGTCCAATTTGTGAACATGTCACATTAATGATCTTCAAGAAACTCCTTAAAAATTGTTAGCTTGCTAGTTGCTACTAATTGGAGATCTGCTCCGAGCAGGGGCAGATCTATTCTCGTGGCATACAGGGGCTGTGGCCCACCCCAAAATCTTCAGAAATACCTTATAACCTTTAACAAACCAGTTACATAGCAGTTTTTTTTTTAGTTTTTTTTTAATCAACTGGTGTTAGCATGTTTAATAAGTTAGTTGTTGAATTTCAAATGGGTCCTTGCATCCCACCTATTTTCTGTATGCGGCCCTCGGTGGAAAAAGAAAAAAAAAGGGACACTCCGAATCTAAACAATTCCAAGCATCCAGCATTTTGAGGAAGGCCCTGTTCTTTTCCAGCATGACTGTGCCGCTTGTCAAGGCAAAGCAAGGTCCTTAAAGGCATCGCTTGGTCAGTTTGTTGTGGAAAAACACCATAAGGCAGCTTTTAGATTAACTCCAACTGAGACTGTCTATGATGTAGGCCTACTGTACTTCTGTCATTCAGACTCATCCAACATGTCAACCTCGATTTCATGTCCACATAGTCAATAGCGATTTGATGCAGTAAAGGCAGAATATACTGTGCATTTGGAGCAAAATAATCCAATATGTTTGGGGTGGTGAGGCCCCTTATCGTGACTGCATAGGCATCATTTATGGGGGGGGGGGACATGTCCCCTGCTTTTATCGGCTGTGCCCAATTACATCGCTTAGATGCTTTAACCACTGACATTAAATTATAAATCCCCCCGCCCCAACAAGAGCAGAACACTTGTGCGTGTGTGAGCGCAATGCAGTGTCCTCCTAAAACAGGCGTTTCCAGATCCCTGTAGAAAAATCTCTAACATGTTTGTGAGACAGTCGCCACCACCTCGTAACGTTCCCCGCAGGCCTGAGTCCGCTGGCATTGATAGGTGGATCGGCAGCAACGAGGGGGAGGGGGAGTCTGCAAGGGGAAGCTATACAGTAGTTCTAAGCAAAGAGTTCATGAGCAGGCACTCATGTCTGTAAAATATCTGCCTATGACCGTGTTGTATTTAAAAGCCTCTAGGCAAGTGCATCTCAAACTTTTTACCCCAATACCACGTGAAAATATACTTGCATGGTAGGTTATTTGGCGAGTCTAAATTCCCCGTCGGTGTGAATGTGAGTCAGAATGGATGTGCCCTGTGATTGGGTGGCGACCAGTTCAGGGCGTACCCCGCCTCTTGCCCAGAGTTAGCTGGGATAAGCTCCAGTACACCCGCGATCCTAGTGAGGATAAGCGGTACGGAAAATGAATGAATGAATGAATAAAAGTGAAGTAAAAATTGTGCCTTAATAAAGCTTTGAAAACAAACATTTCCAAATTATTACCGGAAAACACAAATGTATTGTACTGGATTTAAAGGCATCCATCCATCCATCCATTTTCTGAGCCGCTTCTCCTCACTAGGGTCGTGGGCGTGCTGGAGCCTATCCCAGCTGTCATCAGGCAGGAGGCGGGGTACACCCTGACCTGGTTGCCAGCCAATCGCAGGGCACATAGAAATAAACAACCATTCGCACTCACATTCACACCTATGGGCAATTTAGAGTCTCCAATTAATGCATGTGCCCGGAGAAAACCCACGCAGGCACGGGGAGAACATGCAAACTCCACACAGGCGGGGCCGGGGATTGAACCCGGGTCCTCAGAATTGTGAGGCTGACGCTCTAACCAGTGCCGCCGGATTTAAAGGCCCAAATAAAAAAATAAAAAGTTGAAACCACTGCAACATTATGCCCAGTTTGAACATTTAATCCAGTGATTCTTTCACCAACTAATAGAGCAAATGTGTAAAACTCAAGGCCTGGGAGCCAGATCCGGTCCGCTGCAGCACTTTATGTAGCCCAGTAAAGCAATTAAAGTGTGTCTACATTATTTTTCTTGCTAAATGGGTTTGTTCTTTTCGTGCATTGTTTTTTTTTTTTTTTTCACCTTTAACAGCTATTACCGGATTATTTTTCAACAAATCCTTTCTGAACATAAAGTGAACAATTGTTGGACATTTAATATTTGTGTGCCACAATTTTCCATGACTTCTGATTTCAAATTCAATTCTGTCATGGGCTGGGTTTTGGTTTGGGTTGTGTTTGTTTTCCTGTTTTTCATGTCTTGTGTGCTCATTGTTTCCACCTGTTCTCGTCAACCTACCTTGTGTCGACCAATCAGCTCCCTCCAGCCCTTGTGTTGTCCAGGTGTTCCTCATTGTCTCGTCAATTTGTGTGTATTTAGTTCCCAGGTTTCTTTCAGTCCTTGTCAGATCATTGTGATTGTCTGTCTGTCACATCATAGTTGCCAGTTGTGTCTTGTTTTGAGTTTACTCAAGTGTTTCTTTGTTTGTGTTTAGATTTTGGACTTCTAATTTAGTATTTTGATTTTTCCGTGATCATTGTTTTCCTTTGTTTTTGGATTTTTTTTTTATACTACTGCATTGCCTCCCTGCACTTGGGTCCTCCACGTTTTCTTCTTGCCTTCAAAAACCCAAAAATGTGAAACACTTCAATCAATAACAATCAATTTCTGGGGCAATTGTGGATATGAAATATGTTGAAGTGACTATACATTTACAGTGGAACTTCAATAAAACGGACCCCGATATAATGGATAGTGGATAAATTGGACCGTCGGGACTAAACAGTGTGTCCAAAAATTGTTTCCATTTGTCACTTAAACTGTCGTTGACAAAGTCTGTTAGTTCCAGAATTGGCCGCTGTTGTTTACTGACGCTGTGGCGCAATGCAGGCAGAGAATGGGACTGACGTATTTCCCGGTCACAGGTACACAATATTACTGGATCCTCCTGTGCCTACGTGGCAACCCTGTTGAATGTGGGGCATTGACATGGCGGCCATGTGACTATGGTTACATCTATTGTACATAGAGCAAAGAGAGCACCGCATGGTTGCGGTGTTAACTCTGAGGAATACAAAACACAAGTCTTTAGAGTCTGGCACATGCTATTTTTGGTACAGTAACAACATTTTTTTTTTTTGTCAAGCTTTTCGCCTTTGGCAACGGATTTTGAACTAGGAAGCGCACTAATTCCTTGTAGCTCATAAAAGCGACTTCCCTATAATGAGTACTGTACATCAACCATGTCACCATGACCATGCACACCGGCGTGGTAAGTTGGGATAAAATGTGAAACTTTCAAACATTTTCAAGCTTCTTTTATATTTCAATAATGTACTGTACTTGGTGTTTTAGGCCATGAAAAAAAAATCATTTTGTACTGTACAGTAATATGGGTGCATATGGCCTAAAAAAATAATAATAAAGTGCTTCAGTGTAACAGACAATCGGCTATATCAGTCAAACCCCCCGCTCCATTAGTCTGTTTTCTGTCCACTGGGCCGCTCTCGAGTGGGCTCCTGGGCCCGATCCCGCCGGGCGGGTGGGGTGGGGTCCTCAGCCCCCGCAGTGCAGGCGCAGGCAGCATTTACAGGATACTTATGATGATTATTGTGCATGCGAGACTGTGTCAATTCACTTGCATGTGTCCGCAGATACTCACTTCTGGGACTTATTCGCTTGGTGTGAGGCCACTCACTCATTGCGATAACTCATAACTATGTTAACTTCCTGGGTATCCCCTCAATTACACTCTGTTTCTAAAGATGTTTAGAATTTACTTAGCCACTCCCACCACACTTCAGTTGTGTAGTCGGGTCCACGACCCCTGTCCTGCATGCTTCCCCTCTTGTCCAGTCCTGTCCTATCTTGTCCTGTCCTTCCCTCACAGGGTTTACCACTACTGCCCCATACAACACTCAAATCTCTTGTATCATTTTACGAGACATATAGTGATTTACTTTACTCATCTTTCTTATACCTAGTGTCCTGTCTTTTGTTGTTTTCTCTTCCTATATTACTGAGTTATCTTTTCATTATTTTTTTCTGTCACTCCCCTTTAAAACTTTGTTCTGTCCGTCTGAAATTTTCAATAGATATCCATCAGAATACAAATAACCACAGTGGTAGTTTAAAAACTCCGCTGTGGCACAGTAAAACTGTTCTAGCGTAAAAGGGATACAGTTCCTCCTTTCTGCTTGACCTAACAGCCGAATTGGACAAGCAAAAAAAAAAGAAGTTCCACTGTATATTCAAACAATGAAAACACAATTTTCCGTATTATGCCGTTTTAAGAAACGGTTGTGTATGTAGGCCAGTATTGTGATCACATAAGCTAGCTTTGAGTTGTTTTTACTCTTCCAGGCAAAGGTTTGATTCACCAGCTGCTGAAGACAGACCCCAATGAGAGAATGAGCATCAGTCAGTTTATGAAACACCCTTGGATCAGCGTGAGTTTTTCACACACACACACACACACACATTTGATTCTGCTGGTGCTACTTCGTGTTTTGTTGTGTTCACACATCTGCCTGTATGTGTTTGTGCTCTGCAGCAATCCATGGTGGTCCCTTCCACTCCGCTCCACACCACCCGAGTGCTGACTGAGGACAGAGAGATGTGGGAAGAAGTGAAGGTCTGAGGCACAACAACACTGAACTCCTCTGGTCATTGTCGGGCATTACAAGGAAAATAAATTCTAGTTCCAAAAGTTCCTATCTAAGGAAGTAATAGTCAAATTCTGAAAATACTTCATGAGTAAACATTACCATGCATGAAATGCATGGGACAAGAGAACCTCAGTAATTCACCAGGCGTCCTCAAAATCATTTTTGATGACTAATAAAAAATACAGTTTAAAAACACACTCAATTTGAACGTGATCCACATAAACCTATAGACCTGTATTCTAAGTACAAAAAAATCTCAGCAGCGATGGACGGATAACTAAATAATATGTAAGAAGTATTAGGGCCACAGTCCATCCATCCATTTTATGTACCGGGTCACTAGGGTCATGGGCGTCCTGGAGCCTGTCCCAGCTATCTTCGGGCGAGAGGCAGGGTACACCCTGAACTGGTCGCCAGCCAATTGCAGGGCACACATAATGGTAAATCATCTGCATTTATACAGCGCTTTATCTACACCGTCACAGTGCCCAAAGCGCTTTAGAAAGCGTCACATTCACGCACGCACACCAATGGGCAGCTGCTGCCATGCCCACGACGAGCAAATTAGGGCTCAGTCGTAGCCGGGATTCAAACCAGTTACCCTTCGGTCACCGGACAACCCGCTCTACCTACTGAGCCACAGCCGTCCATAAACAGACAACCATTCACACTCACACCTACGAGCAATATAGAGTCTTCAACGGCGCATGTTTTGGGGATGTAGGAGGAAACCGGAGTACCTGGAGAAAACATGCAAAATCCACACAGGCGGGGATTTGAACCCCAGTCCTCAGAACTGTGAGACAGATGTGCTAACCAGTCGATCACCGAGCCGACAGGGCCACAATGAAAGTGAAAACATATCAAAGTCAATTATGACAATAAAGTAGTGATTTATTGAAATTCTAAAGATACAGGTACCGTATTAGAAAGATATGCAAGAATTAGAGCGGAACTTTATGAACCACAATTTATAATACAATACTGTACAACATTCTGCATGTGCATTATTTGTAATATTGTTACTTTAATCAAGTGTTATTTTCCAAATGTTGACTTGCTTCTTGTAGTATTATAGTAGTAGTATTAGCATAGTATTTTGTTCTTCTTTTTCACTGTAGGCCTAATACAGTGATTTCCAACCTTTATGGAGCCAAGGCACATATTTTACATTGACAAATCTCACAGCACACCGACAAACAAAAATGTCACAAAAAGCGGATACATTAATTACTGTATGTACTTCTTGCCGTCTAGTAGAAGAGCATTTATTTGTTCTGTCTGTCACTATGCCTCACTGGCATAAATAGATGAATAAAGATACATTAATTCTTGGAAATAAGAAATCTTTTGAGTAATTCAGTAAAATTTGATAATTTCCCATGGCACACCTGAAGAATGCTCACGGCACACTGGTTGAGAATCACTGGCCTAATACTCCTTCGAAAAAATCCAGTGGTGGGCTATGCATTTGGTTCCTGGGCCTTCAGTGGGCACTTACCCGATATATTCCACCGCTTAACATAACAACCATCATGTCGCAACTATAAAATAGAAACCATCAATACTTTACAAAAACATGTAATGTACATGTAGGTTAGTGCTCTTGATAGTGTTTAGGCCAGTTCACCACAGTATGAATAGAAAATATCCCCTGAGGTCCCACAATAGGTTATATAGTAAAATAATGCAAAAGTCAAACAAGCACCATCCTGTCTTTGGTTACTAAATAAAAAACCTAACTAAATACAGTAGTGGTTCAGTAATACAAACGCGTATAAGAAATGCACACACACTGTAGCTTAACTTCTCCAACAACATAATGTTGAGAAATTCATCTATCTGATATTTTCAATGGGTGCAATTGTGTGTCAATAAGTCATGAATACATAGCAGCAATCCTTCTCAACAGCTGATTTCTGATGTAATAAGAGCATAAAACACAATTGTCTCCAATGATAAACACACAATACAGTATCGTTCTGCAATGGTGCTATGGAAGTAAATATTTAGCTTCTCAACTACTTCTCAAAAACGTTGAGGCGACACTCTTTCTTCATCCTACATTCATGCATGAGTTATGACAGACCAGTGCAATTTTGAAGGTGTACAAATGAAATGATTGAATTCTTAACTTTGTGTTAGCATCTTTTAGCTCCGTGTTTCACTTTAAAGGCTTGTGACTTAATTGTCTTTAATAACCTCTATTATCCTTCTTTGTTAATGTGTCTGCCACTTCTCTCCTGTACTGAATCTCGGATGTTAAAGGGAGCAGCTTTTATGAATAGTTGTTTATTACTGCTACACATATCCAGATTGAAAAAATCTTAAGACTAAGAAGAATTATCGAGAAAGCAGAGATGAGAGGGGGAAAAAAGGAAAGCAACAATGAGCAGCACACTAACTGGAAGTCTACCAGAGATAGGGGAAGTATATTGCATACAGTATATCCTAACTTCCTATACTGTGTCAGTAACCGTTACTACATAACAAGCTATAGTATGTTGCCTGTATATAATCTCCAATATAGATATAATCAGATGTAAAAGTTGACCCAAAAAGTTAGTTTGAGTGAAATATGGGCAGTCAATCACAAGCAGTCATCACTAGTAAGTTTTTGTCAATATATAAATACTGTCTAAAGTTGAAAAAAAATCTATATAATCTTATCTTTAATCATCCATCCATGTCAAGGTCAGAGAATCAAGAACCAAGGCACAGCCAACTAATGATCAACATCGCTGATCTTATAGACACACTGTACCTATTTTTAACATCTTAACCAACTTTTAAAATGTGAGCGACCCCACACATGATCAGGAAAGAAATCGCCAAGTGTATGCTTTCTGCTTTTATCGTGTGTGGTGTGCTTGAGATGACCAGTACAGCACACTGCACACAATAGCACTGACAATCATGATTGTCCTCCCTCAAACCAGATGCTTGTCATCGTAACCAGGGGCAATTTTTGATATGGGCGATAGGGACAGTCGCTCAGGGCGCCATTCGTCTATGATCGTACGGGAGGGAAGGTGCTCAAATTTGGCCCCATTGTCAGTATGCGTGCACTCTGCTTTAGCTGTTCTAAAACTTCATCTGTGCTATTCATTGGCTAAATCAGCAAAACTGTCTCTTTGAGCCCCACTCTTGCCTCTTGAGGTATCACATGACATTTCATATTTGGTAACTAGTTAGCATCCATCCACTTTTTCTCATTCGGTTGTTGTCAATGCACCAACGAGTGAAGAGTCTTTGTCTAATGTGTCACAGGAGGAGATGACCAGCGCTTTGGCGACCATGCGTGTAGACTACGACCAGGTGAAAATCAAGGACCTGGACACATCCAGTAATCCCCTTCTCAACAAGAGACGCAAGAAAGCTGCTGCAGGGGCCAAGGGTGGCTCTACAGTCTGCCAAAGTCAGTGAGGATGGAGGCTCACTCGCACAATTTAATGAAGGGCAAAGACTTCCTTAGCACTATTTTTAATTGATACGTGAAAAGATTTGGACAAAGAGACAACACAAAGTTATCAAAACAACAGCACATAAATAGGCCTGACTGTACCTTATTCTCCCAATGTGTTTGGGAAAGGTTTTTAGAACATTTTTAGATCCTTTGTTTGAGTGACAGTGTGCAACTATGACTGCTGTATGTTTCACATATCTGAGGTCTGATTTTCGATCATCCACCAAACAGTGACTATCGCACACATACAGGGGAATCTCCAAAGTTTAATGTCCCAGAAAGTTGTACATTTTAGGGTTCTACCAACATTTTTTGGAAAAGTTCAACTAAAGTCCCCTTGATATCAAAAGGAATAACTCCACAATTGTAATTGTGTTATACTTTTTCTTTTTCTTTTTTTTGTGATCATCAATACTATACCAAACGCAATATGGTCCCAGTGATGAGGAAAAGTGTAAGCTGAAGCAGAAACGGAACTTACTGTGCTCAGTACCTATCTATCCATTTTCTACACTGCTTATCCTTGTCAGGGTAAGCTGCAGCCTATCCAAGCTGACGTTGGGCCTCGATTGAACTCCAACAGTTTGGTGAGTCAGTCTCAGGGGTGTTGCTGAGGTCAAGACGTGTCCGCGAGTGTGTGTATGTGCGTGCGTGCGTGCGTAAAGGCTTTTTCACACTGCTCATAGCAGGGCTCAAGGCGGCATTGACAAACCCATTCATTGTGTATGTGCTGCGGGGACGCGACGATGGAACGCTGTGACGTTTCGACGCTCAAGTCCAGGGCTGTCTCCCCGCCACGCCTCGAGTTAAATTTTTTTATTTATTTTTATTTTTTTTTTTAACCTCGGGAACGATGTCACTGTTATGTGAGAAGACGCATCCAGTAGGATAGGGATGGCGGGGTGATTTCAGAGTTCTCAGCATAAGACCCACAGATATGAATTTCAAGTCTAGAAACACCAGCATGCTGTAGCATGCTGTCTACGTGGCGGCCATGTTGGTGACTTTTTAAACGATTTTCATGGAGTTTACTTTTTTGGCAACGTCAACGCATGTGCTATTATCACAGATTTTTTTTTTTAAAAGCCCCAAAATATTCTTACCTATGAACGGTTATGTAGTTCCCTTGTACGGCATTGTGTGCAGCACAATGTGCAGACATCCGTTATTTTGGTTTTTGTGCCATCCACAAACATGGAATCCGCCGACACTTTTCCCCCACTGGTTTAGCGTCACCTGACGACACGCAGACACGGGCCGAGTCATATCGACTATTGTTCATATCTACGAATAGACCAACCAGCGGCTAAAGCATCCAACTTCCTAGTAGGCTGCTGGTAGGAAATGGGCGGTTGGAGGGCGCTGGATTTATAAATGTTCTTTTTTTATATTAAATATGTTTCAACCAAGTACTGTATGGTTATACACTTTTCTAGCATGTTTAAACATGATATGCGGTTAAAAAAAAAAATCTGTCAAATTTTAGGGGTGAGATTTGAGTTAATGGGCTAGAAATGCCTCTGAGCAAATATCACATTTGCAGTGAATTTTCATTGAGTTATGTTTTTGTTTTTTGTGTGAAATTCATGTTTTGTTGGTTTGTTCTTTGAGCACACTGATTTTGTATGTAACTGATGCGTGTTTCATTTTGTGCACTAATAAAATCTACCTGGTTTGAATTTAAAACAAAATAATCACATTTTATTTTTCCAGTTAAGAAGGATTCGGCAAATGTGCGTATGAAACCTGAGGGATTCATTACCTCCAACAAGTTAAAGAACCACTGATTTAGAGTCTTAAGTGAACCTAACAGGCATGTTTTTGGAATGTGTGAGGAAGGTGGAATACTTGGCCAAGAAGGCAGGAGCCATGATTCAAACCTTGAAGCTCAAAATGTTGAGGCAGATATTCTAACCACTAGTCAGTTGTGCTGCCGTGCTCAGCCCTATGAGCAATACAAATATCAGTGTTAAGCACAAAGTGATTTGGTCATTTAAATTAATTACCAGGCAGATGCCATGATAATTATACAAATACATAAGCAGTGCATACCGACAAAAAAAAACACGAAGCTTAAGAAGACACATTTTTTAATTCCAGAACCACTACACAACAGGTATCGCTCTGCAAACATCTCCAGTCTTTGATTAGATTTATTTGACTTTAGTTGTACAGTGGTTAACATTTCTTCATACTTGTATGGCAGTTAAGAAAGTATAAAATGCTACTCAAAAAAATGTAAAACATGTTAAATCAAAACACTGCCTTTTAGTTATTGAAGCCTTTATAAAGGCAACAGTTTGATTCTGAAATGAAGTTAATTTTCTACAGTTTTCTTGGAGCTACAGCATCACATAACAGATTGTGTTTCACCTTGGCAATTCTTCTGTATTATATATTATCAACCCAATTGTGGACAAACTGGAACTTGAGCACTCTTGCTGTGTTGTCTTAGTATTGTCTGCATTCAGATGCCTTTGTCACAGAGTTTGGAGAAAAGTCTGACTCATGTGCCCCTCTCCTGAACCCTGAGAGTATTATTATTATTTTTTTTTTACAAAAATAATCAAATGGCCAAACGAGGTGTGCTGATCTTTTGAGCTTTGGGAGGCTTGTGTGTTTCCTGTCAGTGTGACGCCAGCGCACTTTGCAAAAGTAAGGTGCGTTTCGGTCGTGCGACATGGGTGAGTTGTGACACTTTGTTGAGAAAAGGTTTTTGTGTCTGAGTGCGTGTGTGTGTGTTAATGAGTATACGGGCTTCAGGTAAATAGAGGGTCACATACTGTATCAAGATGGTAGCAAGAGGGTGCAGCTTGCGCATGAAACCATTACATAGCCTAATTTGAAGGGTGTTTATGTCCTGTATGGGTGTGAATAAAACGTACATAAAAGTAACACGCTCATGGGCAATCATAACAACTGCATACCAATCACCACAAGATTGGTATGCAGTTGCCAGGATTTTTTTTTTTTAATTGTCTGGTGTTGGTATTGTGGTTTACTCGCCAGACTTGCCTCTCACTGATTGTGTGAAATTGTGAATGTTTGTCTGGTCACCAGCCCAGGGTGTAGTCCGCCTTTCGCCCAGGGTCAGCTCCTTGACTCTAACAGGATAAACCAGGGATGGGGGGTGTCAGTGTTAGAACTGTGGACTTCCTAACCATATATGTATGACAATAATGGCATCTTAGATATGGTCAAAATATGTGAATATGTCCGTTTTTTTGTTTTTGTTTTGATTTTTATTGAACTAATGTACATTACAGTATCTTAATATATTTCATGCTCAAATGCATGTATAAAAGATCCACTCTTCAACAAATAAGGCTTTCAACCAAGCAATCAATATATAACAGATACTGTGATTTTTTTGTTTTTGTTTCCCGTTCCAAAAGACTTGTACATAAAATTACCATTAAAAGATGGCACAAAACAGCTGAACAGCAAACCAACAGTAAGTCCAAGAACTAATTTTGTGCATTTTTTCACAATATTCAACAATGTTTTATATTATTCTGTTTGTCCTGCATGTCATTCAAAACCCCCATATTTTTTCAGAACTTTGGAGGATTTTAGGAACTCCTTATGCACTTTAAACGTACTGTCAACGGATCTTGTGAAAAAAAAAATTACTGTTGTTTGTGTACTTTTTATTTGAGAGCTCGGCAGCTTCAGTATGCTTCTCGCATGAACATCATTGCACCATTCAATGCTGAAATTTTGCCGTAATAAGGACATTACGTTTTATCGTTCAAGTGTGTCTATGTTACCCATAATTCGTTGAATGTGTGTCTTAACTGTTGGCTTACATTTATGTTGCACTTTGTTTGCATAAAACCCTGACTGTGAGTTGTGTCAGTTTTGTTGAATGCTGAGGTAAGTGTTACCTGGTATCTTACCAAATATATAAGATGGTAGTGGGTTCTTGTTGGTGTTTACACGACAAAGCCTCCTCCCCTGATGTAAAAGTGCCTCCGTTCGTCTTCTATGGGTCATCAGCACCACAAAACAATCATGGCTGACAATGTCTCTAAGCAAACTAGGTACATAGGCTGCTTGCCTTTAAATATGTTAAACCTATAAACTGCTTCCTATTCTTGATGATATTCCTGATGGAGAAGACCCGGTGGAAGTGCTATAAGTGATGTCTGCTATCTTGTGGTGAATGGTGCTATTACAACCTAAAACAGGTCAGGTGTAGAATTATTATAATTCCAGATTCAGTTAATTTTTTTTCCTACTATGAGGTTTAACATTACATATCTGGAGAAAAGGGAAAACATACACAATCGCAATCAATTTCCAATTAATATTGAGTTTGGCCTGCGACTTTGTCCCAATTTTTAATTTTGGCCCACTGTGAATTGGAGTTTGACACCCCAAGTCTAGAACATCATTGACCCACCACCTAACTGATCATGCTGGATTATGTTGCGGACAGCAGAACATTCTCCACACTGCTCCAGACTGTCTTAAGAGAACAGGAGGCCAAATTACATGGACATGGGTGTCATTGTCTCCCCTTACCCCAAAATGGGACTGGCTCATTGAAGAGAAACACACGCAGGGCTCCCACTAATTCCGATCACTACACGGAGCATAATGGTGATGGTATTTGTAATAATGATCTATGAATACCACCAAATCAACCATAGGAGTTGTCTTGCTAATTGACACTCCTTTCCACCTCGCCTAAAGACGCTATTGACAGGTTAATATCCCAAAAGTATGATTGACATGGAGTTGAACTGTGATGATTATGTGCTGTTATTTGTAAACGCACAATTTATGACGCAGCTCTCTTAGACTCTTAGCTCTAGATTGTGCAGTGAAAAATGTATTCGGAATGCAGCCGAAAATTCAATACAATCATGTTTACATTGTCCTCTAAGTACCTTTCCTCCATTTTCATCACATGGTCCCCTGCAGTATTTAGGGGAAGGGTTGGGTGTAAGCTGATCATGAAAACTACCTTGGGTTCACTGGTGTAAATACTGGATGTCGGCCATGTTTAGATGCGGCCCAAATAGAGCATGACCTCTCAGCTGTTGTTTGCAGCTCTGGAGTCTTTGTCACAAACAGGGTAAGACAGACACACAAGTGCAGGCCCGTTGCGTTACGTGTGGAATTTTACAGCAGGTTGTGAATTACTTATTTTGTCACTGGAGTGCATCACTTGTGTTTTTCCCCGCTATTACTATGTGACATATTGCGAAAACAAGCCCGACCAGTCATGACAACATAGGCTACATGAAACAGGAAGAGTACATCCTCCCCACATATCACTTGTAATATTCCACTGAAGTCCCCAATGGCAGCATGGTGTCCTAGTGTGACATAGGGTACGCACTGGACTGGTTTTATGATGCGTTCACATTGGAAGTGAGTTGAACTATTTGCGCGGTGTGATTAGCGTACAATAGGTACATATCAAATCAATGCAAATGCTCAACTACACACAAATTCGTGCCAGGCAACGCAAAAGACGGGTTTGACGCAACGTAAACCGGGCAAACACGTGAAAATTCACTTCTTCGTCATTTTCTCAAGTAAGACAATTTCAATTTGAGCCACAAATTTGCATGATTGTTGCTGTTTGTGGAAAACCGGAACTCCTGCTACCAACACCAGCACTGTACGAAAAAAGAGCAATGTTCAACGAAATGGTGTTGGTATCTACCATGGGAAGCCCCTTGTCTTCTCTGGTCACACGTGGCACGAATGAAGCAAATTCACATTCGGTGCGTACACAACTCACACGATCAAACTCACGTGAGTAACACGAGGCGAAGGTTCGCTTCGAGTGCACTGTGAACGCACCATTATACAAGTACATCCACCCATTGTTTTCTGTACCGCTTATCTTCACTAGGGCCACGGGTGAATTGGAGCCTATACCAGCTGACTCTGGGTGAGAGGCAGGGTACACCCTGAACTGATTGGCGGCCAATCACAGTATTTTGTTCAGAGAGAGTATTTTATTTTTTTTTGCTGAGTTTTGGGGCACAAATGAGTGCACTCCATCAATTCTGCCCAGCAATAAGTGATCGGATAAACATATGATGTGACATGGACGCTAATGCTTGTTTGCTCATATACTGTATGTCCTGCAGTTGACTACTAACAGTTCAGGGTGCACTTGTACCTTGATGTACCTTTTGCCCAGAGTCAAATGGATTAGGCTCCAACTCACCTGAGACCCTAATGAGCACAAGGCTCTAGAAAATTGATGATGGGTGGATGAAATCACCGACCAACTCAAATAAACTGCTTAGCATTCAAACGCAAGAGGTGCGGTTAGGTCACAAAGTCAGCTGCTTTGGAAGGTCAAAACAAAAAAAGATGAATGATCTAGTGAGGTGTCACTGCTGAATCTGGTGCTGTGTGGGATGGGTCAAATAAGCTTGATGGATTTATGATTATGAGTCATCCGTAATATGACAATGACGCAGTAATGTGAGAGCTTTCTTTAACTAGCTTTCTGGCGGTGCATGTCGTAAGAGCGAGAGTGGCCGGAGAACATTAAAGAAGTGCTTTGTGTTTGACTGTGATAAGGCACAGTGAGACTGGTCTGACTGGTATGTTGTGATGTGTGTATGTGTTTGAGTGCTTGTGCGCGTGTGCGTACGGGGCGCGCTGCCTGAGGCATGGGTGTATGACGCGAATGGGAGTGAAGGATGTAAATCGTAGGGGAAAAACGGGCAGTGGGACACTTTGGCCTTTCTAGAGGAATGTGTTTAAGGTCAAGTCATGTGCCTTTGGCCCCCTAACTGTGTGAGCCATCTCTGGTATATGCTTAGCACTGTACATGTCTCCACTGCTCTGATTTGTGCTTTCCTCTATCCTCAATATGTATCATGACATGCAAAGATGCATAGTTTACTGGTTGAGTATTAGTGTCATCTTTAACATATGTTAAAGATGGCACTAATAGTCAACCATGAGAGCTTTATCAGGGAAAACATTTGTCTGTTGTTAAGCATGATTTGTTATTTTTATTGACAGTGTTTAAATAATATTTTTACATTGTTGCTGTTGTCCATGATTTTTTTAAATTTACTGTTCTACCTAAAAAAAAAAAGATTTTTTTCCTGCATGTTATTATTAATCCACTACAATTATTCTTATTTGTTACCTGAACAGAAAAAAAGGGTATTCTAGTGATTTAATATTATTCTTGCTTAATGATCAATTAATGCTCCTAGTGGAAGAAGTTTTTGTCTGTTCACTAAATAAAAATAAATAATAATAATAATAAGTGGCATGACATTGCAAGTCTCCGATTGGAAAATGTACACATACACATACACTATATAGCCCTCTATACGGTAAATGTCACACTCAAAATTCTTTACCAAGTACTCTTCCAAGAACTGTCTTGAAATGCGTGCCCAGTGAATACTTCTTAGTTTTTGACTGGCACTTTCAAAAAGGTATTCATTCAACAATGAAATGGTTATTATTGTTGTTGTTGTTGTTCTTTGCAGTGGTGTAGAACTGTACTGCATCGTAGTGAGAGCTGTTCCTCATATGGTTACCTCATAAGAGGGAGAAAACCCTAGAAATGCTGTTGTGGTTAGCACGTCTGCCTCACAGTTCTGAGGATCTGGGTTTAACTCTCGTGCATGTTTTCCCCGTGCTTTCTGCCACATTCCAAAAACATGCAAGGTAGGCTCATTGAAGACTCTAAATTTTGCGTAGTGTTTCCAATATTATACATTCTCTGGTTCCGCCTCTCCGACGGTGTTTGAGTTTACAAGATAAAGCCCAGTGATCATAAGAGATGAGATGCGTTGGTATCGGAATACATGTCTGACATAGTGCAATCGGGAAAGACCAAATTTGTCTTGTTGTCTGATCCAGGCATATTTGGTTCGGAAAATGGATGGAAAGATTTGAGAAGAACCAAGCGTGAAGCTACCAGGATCCCATTATCTTTCAATTCAGATATTCAATGTTCAGAGCCATGACCAAGGTAAGAAAAGTGGAAAAAACACCGGCACTGAACAAGACTGGGCCAAGAAATATCTGAAGACAGATTTCAAAGGTTTTATGGACTGATGAAATGAGAGTGACTGTTGAAGGACCAGATGGATGGGCCCGTGGCTGGATGACGAAGGGGCACAGAGCTCCACTTCGACTCAAACGACAGCAAAGTGGAGGTGGGATACTGGTATGAGCTGGTATGACTGTATTGTTCTCGGTTTTTGCACATTTTCAACACTTATCGTCAAACCTATTGAATGTATTTAGAAGCAAAACACGATTAAGGCTTTTGCGGGTCTTTAATTGTATTTTCTTACGGTGTTTTGGAGCACAAATGACTCTTTCGTGAATACCGCCCAGCGACAAGTGGCTGGACATATGTGTGATGTGACAAGGGATGGGCATAATTATCGATAAATCGATTGATTAATTAATTGAACTCGTTCGATTGCGCGGAATCGATTGTCGATTAAGGCAAAATGGAGTGCACAAATTGGTCACCAGCCAATCGCAGGGAAGATAGAGTAACGAACCATTCACACTCACATTCACACCGCTCAACAATTTAGTCTTCAATTAACCTGAACTGACAAGGATTTATAAGAGTGTTAAATGACTAAGTGTTACTTAACAACTGAGCATTATTAAAGGCACCAGTATTAAATGTCTTTGCTGGGTGTGTGCGTGCGTGCACATTACACTTGTTTCCGGCGGTGTACATAGCTATATTTAACTCTCACTGTCATGGGAACTGTCAGTGCTAGTGGGGACACTTCCTTGGAGCCTGTGTGTGCGTGTGTGTGTGTGTGTGTGTGTGCGTGTGTGTGTGTGCGTGCGTGTGTGTAATGTGGGAAGGTGCAAGGGGGGTTGGGGCAGGTATTGCTACCTAATTCCGTCCAGTTTTGCAGGAAGCTTGGCTTCTCGCTTCACACAGTCGGGTGGGTGTGTGTGTGTTTGTATTTGTGTGTGTGTGTCTGTGTGTATGTGAGAGAGAGAGAGAGCGAGAGAGAGAGAGAGAGAGAGAGAGAGAGAGAGAGTGCGCGCGCGTGTCCCCAGTAATAAGCATCAGTGCACTTTACTCGGGGCTCCATCCGTAGACAGAGGGTCCATGATGAGAGGCTGCTCCGGCCGATCCAAGCCGGCACAGAACCAGGGCAGAGGGGGTAAGAAGGCTTCCGCTTGCCGTCGTGTTCGTGGCTTGTAATGCTGCGTCTGAACGCGGGAGAGTGGCGCGCGCGGAAGACGTAAACAAGAGTGGACGTGCTTGTCACGGAGACCTTTACCCTACATAACGACAACAAGTCTCCCAACGCTGGCTTTTGGTCAAGTGGTACGCCTTCGCTTTATATTTCTACACATACATTTAACAGTGCGCGGAGTTGTCGATCAAATGTGACGGTATCGTCACTCGATTGCTTATTTTGACGATCGCCATAGTGATGCGGAGCTTCTTCTTCTCGTTGACTGCCTGCATTTGAATAGGATACAGTGCATGTTGTAAGTGTGTGTCGAGGGGCGCGTGTAGTCTGTCCAGCTCGGGCTAAAAGCTGTTAGCTGCTGGAAAGGGGTGGGGGTGGGGGGGACGGGGGACCCCGGTTTACGACGCCGTTGCGTACATACGGCGGCAGGCTAACGTAAATAAGGTCTAAGCCTAGAACTACGCCTACGCTCAGGCAAAAATAAAGTCAGACTCGCGTGTACGTACGAAATCTGTTAGGCCACAACTCAAAGAATCACGTGGAAAAAGTAACTGAGCGCGACTTCTCGCGTACCTCAAATCTGTTCGTTTGTAATTACGAACCTAGAAAGGATGCGAGAGGTGGTGCAAATTATTTGGACCTTCTTATATTACGCCGAACGCACGCTCACCGAAATCACCAGAGATCCCCAAATGGCTTTCGTCTTTTTGGGGGGTGTTGTGCTGTCAGAGATATGCAAGAAAAGCATCACATCGATAACAACGTTTCTATGTATGGCTGTGTAAATGCCAAATGTGTGGACGCACCCACACGGTGTATATATCCTCTGCTAAAAAGGGACAAGAGTTGGCATGCTGGCACACATTTGAATCCACTGGCAGTTTATAGGAATTAAGGAGCTATTTAATTGAAAGGCGATGCTATGACACCATATGTAGGTCACGTACCCTGTCGTTCCTCTATTGTGAATACTATATAACCAGGCAATTAAAACGTGGACAAACTGACCTGTTAGAATCGAAAGAGACTTATCAACAACAGTGTAAAAAGATTTAAAAAAATAAAAATAAAATCCATTCTTTTCACTGTTAACATGCAAAATAGTTCAGTCTATACAGTTTCAATGTAATAGATAGCTAATAAACAATAATGTGACTCGTTTTGGCGGCTTATGGACTTGCACTGTGCTACACCGAAAGGCACACACGCATCATATTCCATCAAAATAGTGATGGGATTTGGGCCCGTGTTATTTCTGCGTTGACTCGCAGACGATATACAAGCTGGCATCATCATTCATTGAATGAGGAAAAAGAGCAATGCTGCCATCTAAAGGATACTGTTTACCAATGATGTCCTCAACTACTGTTTAACGTAAAAAAAAAGAAAAAAAGAAAAAGTTGACTGTCCTGTGCAACTGTTATTGATAAATGAATAATAAAATATGAATTAAAACATGAACTAAGCAGATTGTGATTGGTTGTGGGGATGCTATAAACATTTGTGGTCTGTAATACGAAACAAAATGTAGAATAGAAGCTTTTCTTTTCTGTTTTCTTGTGTACTGTATGTTGTTTGGGCTCATAAGCCAAAGTGTGGCAGTTACCGTTTGCATTGTTTCGTGATAGACTTCGGCATGTTCCAACTTACATATACTGTAGATGCAAGGGCCTCTCTGCTGGCCTAAACCCTATCAGAAGCACTGATTTACATTTGCAACCTAAGTTCTAATATTTGATCCATCCAATTGTATTCATTCCTAACAGTCTATTATCTTCATTTTTTTTGGCTACTCTGCTTCCAGTTCTTTATGCGGATGTTGGAGTGTTTCTGAATGTTTTCGTCCAGTCAGATTTCAGCCTCTGTGTGCTGCCTTGTCAATCTAATCTGCTCAGGGCCTTCAGAATAAGTAATGTTGGCTGATGTTACTTAAACTGTATTAGCAATGGGACTGTTTCCAATCTGATCTCAAATTCGCCTCACAGGGCCAGCAAGCTGGCTCACAATAGTATCAGCATTTTTCCATTCTCTGGTTGGTCTGAGCAAGAGTGTTACAGCTAACTTCGACTAGCAAAACATATCAGTAGCGATCTTCACACCTTAATGGATTTAAAAAAAAAATCAGCATCTTAAGTGACTATGATGTATATCATGTTATTAGATTAATATTTAATTCTAAACTGATCTACATGATGTACATGGGACAGTTTCATGCGGTTATATTGTGTTTATGTATAAAATTGATGGTTTTTATCATTGCAATGTGATAGTGTTGGTATTAGGAGGTGGATTAAGTTGGGTAAATCCCTACTGAATGCCAGGTACTAAATGCATGGCGCACCACTGTATATTGTACAAAAATTTCAGGATAATTCCCCTGATATCTATTTGTTACATTGCAAGGCAAGGAAAATTGATTTGTATAGCACCCTTCATACACAAGGCAAATCCATAGCGCTTCACAGAGGCAATCCGCAAAGGTTGAATCGAGCCAACTGGACTCTTCTTGTTCTTTGATGATGTGTCACCTTTAATCCAAAACGCTTCCTTGGTCCTAAATTTTAAGTGTGGAGTCTCTCTTTTTACATCTCTGGTGGGTGTGTCCCATTGGGGGGGGGGGGGGTCACAATAGGGTTATAGTTGTTTTTACCAGGCTGGGTTAGTGAATGACACTTTTGCATATACTGTAACTGCCTGGTGAAGGCAAAAGGGTTTGTTAGTGGCCTGGTCTCTTACCATGGAATGATTGGAATGAGACAGGGGTGACAGAGACATTGTTGCAAGCGAAGACGTGCTTGTGCCCAACGGCCGCGGTGAACAAAAAAGTGTGTCTTAACTTTAACCTTAAATTAATGACCAGTCGCCTCAGTCCAACACTTGGAATAAGATTATATTGTGCAAAGGAGGCTTCCACGATGTGTAAAAGTCTGACGTGCTCCCTCCCGCTCCGAGCCTCAGCCTGCAACGCGCGGAGCGTCAGTGAAGTCAACTCTCTGTCAATTGGGTGAGTGAAACAATAAAATACGTCTATGCCAACATTGAGGCAGCTAACAAGTTTAACGGTTGGTTGCACTTTTGCACTGATGGTTTTTAGCATTTATTTTAGTCTTCAAACCAACGTAAGAGTCGATGACAGAAAAAAAAAGCTTTAAATTGAACTAAAATGTCATCAAAGGTCAAACTAGCAACTTTACATCACGATGAATTGGGACAAAATGCACATAAACGTTGTCTCACAGTATCACAAACACTAACCTTGTGTCTCAACGGTGGGTCGGTAAAGGATTCAATGTTTTATACCATTTGGTTCCATTTCATTTTCAAAATTCACTAGTGTCGTGTGAAGTTACTTTTCGTGCCAAAATGCTGAGTTCCAGTGCGTACCCATCAAAATGAAAGGCTACAAGCTTAATACAGGAAGTCAAGTTAAAACTTGCACATATAAACCATCTCATTTACTTATAGCTGTCATCAGTGGATAACAATAATCATCATCCTCATCATCATCATCATCATCATAATCACTCCTCTATCCATATTGAACTGTGGGAATTAGAACGGTTGCGTACAGAGAGTAACAAGGGTGTGACAGCTACTGGAAATGTGAGTCTACAGGATTTCACATTATAAAGCCATTTGTGATGCAGTCCAGAATCATATGAAACTCAATTTGGATATGAAATATGAAACATTTCAGTCAAAGTGCATCGTATAAGACTTGTTTAACTTGAAATTTTATTTTGGAGAGTAATGATGAGAACGTGGAGAGCAAAGAGATAAATACTAGCCAAATTAACCTGTCTCAGATATTTTCAAGACTACTTTAATATTACTATATTATTTAATTTAAAAGTAATTGTGTAACATATTTCTCCAAACATTTCAGTCACATATGCACCAAAATATAATATCTGTGACTTCAAAAGTATCTGAGAACAAACAGTTATTGTGTTGTGAGGCACCATTCTGATAAGTTATTAATTGTTTCAATGTATCTTGAAGGGGAATTTAGTCATATACGGTCAATAAAAAAACAAAAAAAAAAACACTTCAGCATCTGAGTCAAAACAGTGACAGACAGATTTGCCACCCTTAAAAACAGACAGCAATCATTGATGCTTCCACCCACTAAGTAGCTAGTGATAGCTCTCTTTGAAAAAAATGTGGGCAAATGTGTTATGAAACCAAGGTTGAACTTTGTGGCCTTAATTCCAAAATGTATTTTTTTGGTGCTGCTAACACAACACATGCAAGAAAAGCGCTGTTGATCATTTGCATGTAGCACTGTCACTTCCTGTCCAAATACTAGTCAGTGAGCTGACTGCTTTCAAACTTAGCCCAACATTTCGGGCCTCCGCAGCATTAGCCTATGAGACAATTCATTCTCCACTGACAAACGCGTGTTCAGACTATAAAATCAAAGGGCCATGTTGGTTCGGCTGGCATTTGAGGGACAAGACGTGACCAAGCGAGTGGAAGGACAGCAGGACACCGTCCCCAGCCCGTCCCATATGCAACAATGCCCAGTACGCCGACTCAACTCTTCTAAAGCTAAGACGCGTTTCATTTACCCAATGACTCCTTGTTTTATAACGCTTCATGGTGGGTGTGTTTGTGTGCGTGCATACGTCCGTTCGCCGTGGCGAACCTGTTTTTCGAGGTTTTATAAGTGTGTGAGGGTGCGGGTGTGGGTGTGGGCGCGCGCCCATTCTGGCGCCAACACTGACCCCACCACAGTGAAGTATGGTGCTGACAGCATCATGCTTTGGGGCCCTTTTTCATGGGCATGGGGGGAAAACAAGATTAAATTAAAAGATGAAAACGAAGACAAACCCTAATGTAAAACACACGCATTCCAAATCACAAAATAAAAGCAAGATGGTCAAATAATGATTCAAATATGCTTTGAACAATTTCAAGTTTTTAGGCCAGATGTAAATGTATCACCAGTTTAGAGTAACAGTAAAAATAGTAAGTAAAGTTTTTTTTATTTTATTTTTTTTTTAGAGCAAACCAGTGGCAAATAGTGGAGCAAATAAATGATGAAAGTGATCGTCATCCTGCGGCACAAACATCCAGTGTAGCTATGAAATGTTAAGAAGGCTTGCCGTCCAAATGTGGCTGCGCGCGCGCTGGCCATTGGTGGTCATCGCGACCAATCGTCGCTCTCCTTGCCAGGCGACGCGGCACGGCGAGTGACGTCACTGACGTGGAGATAGCGCGATAGAGTGGGAGGCTGAGACGGAGGCTCAGAGGCTCTCAAGCTGCATCCTCGTCGAGCTGCCGCGATGAAACCCCGGTCACCTTCGGAGCAGCATCACGGGAAAAGACCCCGTGCGTCTCCCGCGGCGGCCTCCACGTCGCCGCAAGACGGAATGGAGGATACAACGCCGCCGAATTCTCGAGAACTCACCCAAAACCCCCTGAAGAAGATATGGATGCCGTGTAAAAATGGCCTTCCCGAGAGGCACATTTCTCAAAGGAAGGGTGCGTATGGCGACGGCGTGACTCTTGTTCAACTCTCCTCCACGCGTTAAGAATGCTACTCGTTCGCTTGCGTCAGTTTGTTTGCTCAACGCCGTGCGGCGAACCAGTCGAGCCCGCTTAGACTCCCGTTAGCTTCAAGCGTTAGCGCGAGTGTTGCTAATGCGGTCCGCCTCCGCCTCACGCCACATTTCTTGGAGCGGCCAAGCAGAAAGGAGCCGAGACGGCTGGCAACGTCACTCTCGCCGCTGTTCATAAACACAATTGTACCCGGCGCGTGGACGTGTGATGCGGACTGCAGTCACCTCGCTCGTCGCTGTGCCAAGCGACCCATGAGCTATTATGGGGTTGATTCTTGCTTTTCGACGGAGTTACGATTGACGCATTGGCACGCCGCTGAACTGAATTTAGTCGCACAGTGTGCGGATGGCAAGCCGTTTGAGCATTTATTCCAACCCTTGATATCTATATATATATATATATATATATATATATATATATATAAGGACCATATACTAGCATAGGCCTACTCCTTTTCCTCACTAGACAATTCAGCGCACAATTTTTCATTCATAATTCAGTGCACTAGCAGAGTAGGATCAGTGGCGGTTCTAGGCAATTTCACTGGGGTGGGGGGGGGGGGCAGTTGTTTTGTAAGAGGGACACAGTTTTAACCACACGCACAAATGCTTCGGCGTACACACGTCGCTGAAATATCACAATTTTAATATTTACCGTACGCACTGTAGCATCAGAAGAAGTGGACACAAACCTCAGCATGCCTAGTGCCTTGTTGTACGAGGGAATTACATTTCAATCGCAATGTTAGACATTTGCGTGTTTCCCCATAATGAAAGTTTTACTCTGTTGGTTTTCATTTTTGTTGTGTTGTTGTAACACAAGTGTAGGTTGTGCTGTGTGTAGTGCACAGGGGTCAAATTCAAGGCCAGATCCGCCCCGCCACATTTCATTTGGCCCGTGTAGGCAAATCATGTGCGTCTACTTCATGTTAATCTTTACCAAAATTTCAAATTGTCTTCACTTAAAATAACATTGAGAAATGGCGGGCATTTTAGAGTAAGAACGTTGGGCATGACCCTGGCAGGTGGTTACCTTTGGCGTTAGGACCATTTTCAACTGTATAAAAAAAAAACAAGCGTATCTACAAAAACTGGGACAGAATTTCAGCGAACAAAATGTCGAAAACTGAATCATGAAAACTAGGGCATACGAAAACCAAGGTTCCGCTGTATAGGTATTGATATAATGAGGCAATTTTCATTTATGTGCTTCCACAGTTTGACACCTTTGATGTTGTGACCCCTTAAGATGTTGAGGTTCGCTCTCGGAGTGACCAGGTTGGATAAAATTAGAAATGAGCTCATCAGAGGGACAGCCAAGGTTCGATGTTTTGGAGACAAAGTTAGAGAGAGCAGACTTCAATGGTTTGGACACGTCCAGAGGAGAGAGAGTGAGTATATTGGTAGAAGGATGATGAGGATGGAGCTGCCAGGCAAGAGAGCTAGAGGAAGACCAAAGAGAAGGTTGATGGATGTCATGAGGGAAGACATGATGGCAGTTGGTGTTCGAGAGGAGGATGCAGGAGATAGGCTCTCATGGAAAAGGATGACGCGCTGTGGCGACCCCTAACGGGACAAGCCGAAAGGAAAAGAAGAAGAAGATGTTGTGACCCCTTGTTTGTGTGGGACCAGGGGGGTCAGTGGGTCAGGCACAGTGTTAGGGGGCACTTGCTCCCTTGCCCCACCCCAGAACACTAGGGGGGGGGGGCTCAAGGGGCATAATGCCCCCACTTTTTGGCCTGCCTTTGTGCCCCTTTTTTCAGTTATGTTTTCATCATTCAGTTTTTGCCAGTAGAGGGAGCTTCCGCTTCTTAAAATGTATAGTGGAACCTCGATTTAATAGGGGCTCATCCGTTACAGCTGATTGTCCGTTATATTGAAGCCCTTTTTTTGGCCATATGCACCCATATTACAGTATATTACTAAATTATTGTTTTGTACTATTTTCTGTGGCCTAAAACGCGCACTACAGTACAAAGTTATTGGAAATAAATATTAAAAAAAAGCTTGAAAATGTTTTATCCAAAATTAAATTGCTTGGTAGTGACAATAAGTAGTGGCAAGTCGAGGCGGGTCGCTTTCATGACTCGCGAGGAATTAGTGTGCTTGCTATTTCCAACCTACTGTTGAGATTAGATGCCTTAGACAAACGGCTTGACACAAAAAAAAAAAAGAAAAAACTGTTTCTGTAACAAAAATAACATCTTCCAGACTGCAGTGCGGTAAAAAAAAAAAAAAAAATTAAAAAACGGCACTCACGCTGTGCTACGCTCTCTCTGTAAGCCATTAAACGCCTCTTTGGAAGTTAGGAATAATCAATGAAATCACAAAATGATCAAGGGTAAAGTGTAGAATTAAGGAGAACGAGCAAGATATTCACAAATGGCCAGTTTAGAGCAATTTCACGTGCTGTACCTGTGGCAAAAAAGTGAAGCATTACAGAGAGTCTGTCTCTCTGCCGCCTAACTGGATGCGCATAGGTTCATGTTCATGCAGTCAGTGAATCGGTCTTTAATTTCCAGCAGCCTCTCAAATGTCTATGGATGCATCCTGGAGAAATGTACAAAGCATGGGTGATCATCATCTTGAAACATGTTCATAAAATTGAAAAATGTACCTTCATCATAATGAAAATATGTATTGGGCTTTTGCCACTGTCTTTTTGCTCTTGTCGCACTTTCTTCTATTTGTAGTCTTGGTTGATGTTGAAATCTAGTTACAGTTGCCTGGGCAAACTACTTTTTCCTTGACAATCATGACATTTTGTAGTTCTATAACATAACAGGTGATGCTTTAAAATGTTTCCTGATAAGAATGCAAAGTTGGTGGGAGTGTGTGTCAGTTGCAACTATTTGTTTACAATTGTCTAGTTCTCTCTCAATCAGCTGTGTCGCCCAGTGTGCGGCGTGCTTAACCCGAATTTGTACACGGGTATGAACGTGCCATAGTCGATCTCACTAACCTCTGCTAACGCAGTAGTAAAATCACAATTGTTGTAAATATTTGTATGAAAAACACTTCTTGATGGTAACACAATCAGATGAAAACCAGTAAGTACGTCAGAAACTGAGCATATACGTGCTTTTATCGCAGCGGCGACATATTTTAGCGCTGTCTACGCAAACTAGTTCATCGCGCGACATTCGTAACCTCGTATGTCGGTACCACCATAAACTGAGAACCCCTTTATAATATGTCAACTTTAAAAAGAGACATTCTCCAACATTTCCACATTTTAAAACAATTCTTGTTCCATGTCAGAACTGTGAACTTAGGACCTAGTGTAGTGTGTTGCTATGTAATACTTGACAATATAGTATAGAAAACAGATTATATATTGTATTGTGCCCTACATTCACTGGGATCTGGATATGTAAACTGTCTGCACTTGGTTCTTGCATTTTTTTGTTTTGTTTGAGTCTTAATTCAGGCAGAGATATCAGGGTTGGGGGTGCACACAATCCAAAAAAAAATAAAAAATTACAGCATTTTTTGTGCCTTGCTCAAGTGCTTGGCATCTCTGTAGCAACCGGTCTCAATTTCTACATTTTCATCCATCTTATGATGGAGGTGAAGCAATAAATGATTACTGATGAAGTTCAAATCAGAGATGTTATTGAGCCACTCTGCCCTCTGACCCAGTCATCTGTGCAAACTCTGGCCTGGTTAGGCAACTGACATTTTTAACTTCCAATTCAACTTTTACAACTCCTGACGCCAACGCACTCTTCACAGAGATCACACTATTGATATGACGCACAGTAATTTAGTTTAAAATCGTTATGAACAGTGTAGTGTAGCAAGATAATAAACCCCGCTGTTGCTCTTCCTTTTCAGTATGTATGACCAACTGTCCGACCCTGATAGTGACGGTGGGCCTTCCTGCCAGGGGGAAGACTTACATCTCAAAGAAGCTGACCCGCTATCTGAACTGGATAGGGGTTCCCACCAGAGGTATACCTTTCTACCTTTTTCTGATTGTTTGCTAAATATTACTGACTGAAAGCAATGGTTTCTTAAAGGATATCTGGGACCACTGCTAAAGGTGATTTATAATCCTTCTGTCTTCTCCAGAGTTCAATGTAGGACAATATAGGAGAGAGTGTGTGAAGATCTATAAGTCCTTTGAGTTCTTCCGTCCAGACAATGAGGAAGGGTTAAAGATCAGAAGGTAAGAGTCTCTTATCAACAGACTTAAACAATTATGTGATGCTTATCAGCGGGCTTACATGTGATCTTTGCAGACAATGCGCTTCGGCAGCTTTGAACGATGTGCGACAGTACCTCACAGAAGAAGGAGGTCAAGTTGCGGTAGGTCCCATGTTGGGTTAGATGTTTGATGCTGCGTAGTTCACAGTGTGCAGTGCCTTCATTGTTGTTTCTCTTTTTGTGGGGCACAGGTTTTTGATGCTACAAACACCACCAGAGAAAGGAGAGAAACCATCATTGAGTTTGCAGAGCAAAATGGCTTCAAGGTAATGAATAAAGCTGTCTTAATAACAAGTCTGTGGCATGCGTTTGTGAATGCTTTCGCTGGGTACTAAGTTTTGAGCATACTTGCATGTCTTCTTCTACAGGTGTTCTTTGTTGAATCTGTATGTGAAGACCCAGATGTCATCCAGGAGAACATTGTGGTGTGCATCGAGATTTGTAATTCAGATTACATCAGGACCAAATGAGTGAGTGTCAGTGTTTACATTGGTTTTTTTCGTGTTTCTGTTTAGCAAGTGAAGCTGGGCAGCCCTGACTACACTAACTGCAACACTGAAGAGGCAGTGGAAGACTTTATGAAGAGGATTAAGTGTTATGAAAACTCTTATGAGACCCTGGATGAGGTCTTGGACAGGTGAGACTGAGTGGAATGTTAGTGGATCAAGTGTTTAAAAATCAGTGCACACCCAGTACTTACCATACTTTTTCGTTACCAACCCTCGTTTTAAAATAAAATTGATTCATACTGTAGTTGAACAAACAGTTTTTACTGGCTTCTGATTTCAAAAGTAATTATCCATTAATTTGTGTATATCTAATAATATGAGGCAATCATATGGGTTTGCAGTCAGAACGGCCCTCCGAGTGGAGCCATAACTGAGATGTGGCCCGTGACAAAAATGAGTTTGACACCCCTGATCTAGGGTTTTAGCAGTAAAAAATGGCAATAGTTAAATCTAAATAAAAATATAAACAACCTTAATGTTCCCTATGTTCTAAAATGTTGACTTTATATTGTTTATCATGTACAAACAATTAGATAAACATAGTTGGTCAAATGATTGAATTGGAAGTTAAAAATGGCAAGTGTTGGAACATGTAAAAGGTCAAGCTTCAAGTTGATGGTCTTAACTGTGAAGGGTATCATACCAAGTAAGGAAACTGATATTGAAAAATTCACTTGTCCTATTAAGTTCTGATATCCACTGAATTCATTCACTTATACCTGTTAGTTTTCAGGTCCTTCATTTTCCATGTTGTATTTTAATTTTTTTGTATCAAATGTTACACACATCTATATTTGCCCAAAGTAAATTTTTTTTACTCGATGCTTTGCAGTGCATTAACAAGTTGGACATAAATTGGTTTGTGAACCTACTCTAACCCTAGTATTTGTGTGAAAAATTCCCAAGGTTTTCATACAATAAACAGCTTTCCATGTTTATATATAGAGTCAGTGTTACAAGCGACCGCTTGTCCAATAATGGTCATATTAAGTAAACTATGTATGTTTTTAGCCCGTGAACCCCTAAATGTAACTGGTATACTTCAAAGAAATTTTCAACAAAAACATTTTTACGTCACAAATTACATAAACTATATAAAAAGACATGCACACAATTTCTTTCCTCACTAACATGAGACTAAACCTTTCCTGTGTTAGGTCAGTTAGCATTACCCAAATTATTTCTATTTGCTAAATACCAGAATAATGAGAGGAGGATTTTTTTTCAGGAAATTTTTCATTACTTAATTACTTCAAAGTCAGAAGTTTACATACAGTAAGAGTAGTGTTCCTCTGAACAATTTGGGTAAAACCCAGATGATGATGATGATGTAATTTCTTAAGAAGCTTCTGATAGGGTTATTTCCAATATTTGAGTTCTTAAAAGACGGCCATGGATGCAGAGCTCGAAGTTTACCGGTTTCCGATTGCCCGGAGCAACTCAAAAGTATTCACAGGCAAGCTAGCAAAACATGCAACATTCGAAGGCCGGGATCAGTTGCCGTGGATCTCTGCTTCGCGGCGCCAGCATCCTGGCTTGTGGCGGCCGCCACCGGGAAGCCTCGTGAGTCGGATCTCTACGTTTGCCAAAGGAGGGACTGGTGCACTTCACAAATGGCATCATGAAGAAAGAAATGATGTGTAAATACTGAAGCGACATTTCATGACATCAGCCAGGAAGTTAAAGCTTGAGGGAAATGGGTCTTCCAAGTCGACGATGATCCGAGGCATACTGCCAAACTGGTTACAAAATGGCTTAAGGGTAACGAAGTCAGTGTTTTTGAGTGGCCACCCTGAAGCCCTGACATCAATCCAACTGAAAATTTATGGCCAGACCCAAAAACGCACGTGCGAGCAAGGCGGCGTCCAAACTTTGCTCAATAGCACCAGTTCTGTCAGGAGGAATGGGCCAAAATTCCTGCCAACTATTGTGAGAAGCTTGTGGAAGGATATCCAAAATGTTTGGCCCAAGTCATACATTTAGGAGGCAATGGTACAACATACAATGTATAACATGTAAAATTTAAACTTCTGACTTTGAATAAAGTAATGAAAAATTGTCAAAAAAAATCTTTTATTCTGTCTTTTAGTAAATAGGATTATTTTTGGTAATCCTAATTGACCTAAAACAGGAAATGTTTAGTCTGATTTTATGTAAGACTGAGAAAAGGTGTTTTTGTCTTTTTATATAGTATACATAAACTTGTGGTTTCAACTGTAGTTTTTTGTTTGTGTATTACTACAGGCGTCAACATCCCAGTCGGCGAATAAGTAGGGTTCTGAGTGTAGTAGAGATCAACATGGCAGTTGTAGCTGTTGATAATATATTATTCAAACTAAAGTATCATAGGGCCACTCATAATGATGTTTCTTATTGATCTCCATTTAGGGATCTCTCCTACATCAAAATCATGGATGTGGGTCAGCGGTTTCTGGTCAACCGGGTATTGGACCACATCCAGAGTCGGATTGTCTACTATCTCATGAACATCCACATCACGCCTCGCTCCATCTACCTGTGCCGCCATGGTGAGAGTGAGCTCAATGTCAAGGGCTGCATCGGAGGAGACTCTGGTCTCACACTGAGAGGAAAGGAGGTACAGCAGACATGGTCGCCAAAGTCTCCACATACATGGATAGGTGAAGTAAAAAGCCATCAACTCTCTTCTACCTATGTGCCACCTTTTTTGTCTTGTTCTTTTGTTTGCAGTTTGCCAAAAAGCTGAGCCAGTTCATCCAGGCTCAGGGCATCAGCGACCTGAAGGTATGGACCAGTCAAATGAAGAGAACCATCCAGACCGCAGAGGCTCTCGGTGTGCCTTACGAACAGTGGAAGGTCCTCAACGAGATTGATGCCGTGAGTGCCGAGCTCCAGCTTAATTAACTCATTCAATGCCATCCATTTCATAAAAACACAACTAGAGTGCCAGCCATTTTGGAGCATTTGACTGATTTTTTTCAAGACCCACAGAATATTGTGTTCTACGATTATATATTCACCGAATCTACCAAATGAAAGACAAGACTAGTCGTCTTCTTTCAGCAGAAAAATTTTTGATTCTACATTTTCCGTTCCTTAGTAATCAGCAGTTGAATATAGGTAGAAAGTGGAGAAAGGGTTTTATTTATTTATTTTAATTCTTTATTTATTTTTTACCCAAAAAAATATGAAGCGTACAGTGACTTTTGTGGATACTTTTCCTGGCTTTCAAAAGCCATTTTTATTTCCAAATAATACTGTATTCACCGGTATATGAATGACACAACTCAACGGATACACGTCAGTCATGGGCACATATTGTTTACAGGCACTCTATATATGTCGATGGTGGTCCATGTAGACGTCCTAGATCTCTGCTGTACTTTATCACATTTGTAACATACATACTTCCACTACTAGCACAAAACATACATTGTGAAATCTATACATCTGATTGAGTGTTAAATCATTGCTTCAAATCCGGACAGCGCAGCAACATGGCAGCCATTTCCTGTTTGTGTGAATGGGTGGAACAGAGAAACTTTAACTGGGTTGCTATTGAATCTAAAATGGTGCGTCGCTGCCATCTGCTGGCCTTAGCACCTCAATACAATTCCTCCCAAGCCCAATACTTTCTGGGGAATTGCATGAGGTCCCCCTGTGTCCAGCAGTAAAATAACAAAACAAAAAACGACAAATAACGTTTTTGGCACTTAATGTTTGGCTTCTAAAGACTGACTTTTGTCTTTCTTGACATTGAATGATTTAAATGCTCTCCCATCTTTTTTTCTTATATGCGCTCTTGGTGTGCAGTGTTGATTACTTTGCGTGTGTGTCGTGCCACTTTAGGGTGTGTGTGAGGAGATGATGTATGAGGAGATTCAAGACAACTACCCTCTAGAGTTTGCACTGCGGGATCAGGACAAGTACCGTTACCGCTACCCTAAAGGAGAGGTCAGTCATTTCATGTAATATTGTTGACAAACACTACATTAATGGATGTGGACCTTCAGTGAATGATGGGATGTACAACCCCAATTCCAATGAAGTTGGGACGTTGCGTTAAACATAGATAAAAAGAGAATACAATGATTTGCAAATCATGTTCGACCAATATTTAATTGAATACACTACAAAGACAAGATATTTAATGTTCAACCTGATAAACTTGATTGTTTTTAGCAAATAATCATTAACTTATAATTTTATGGCTGCAACACATTCCAAAAATGTTGGGACAGGGTCATGTTTACCACTGTTACATCCCATCCATCCATCCATTTTCTGATCCGCTTCTCCTCACTAGGGCCGCGAGCGAGCTGGAGCCCATCCCAGCTATCAACGGGCAGGAGGCGGGGTACACCCTGAACTGGTTGCCAGCCAATCGCAGGGCACATACAAACAAATAACCATTTACACCTACGGGCAATTTTAGAGTCTCCAATTCATGCATGTTTTTGGGATGTGGGAGGAAACTGGAGTGCCCGGAGAAAACCCACGCAGGCACGGGGAGAACATGCAAACTCCACACAGGCGGGGCCGGGAATTGAACCCCGGTCCTCAGAACTGTGAGGCTGACGCTCTAACCAGTCGACCACCGTGCTGCCCTGTTACATCCCCTTTTCTTTTAACAACATTCAATCAATGTTTGGGAACTGAGGACACTAATTGTTGAAGCTTTGTAAGTGGAATTCTTTCCCATTCTTGCTCGATGTACAGCTTCAGCTGTTCAACAGTCCGGTGTCTCCGTTGTCATATTTTATGTTTCATAATGCGCCACACATTTTCAATGGAAGACAGGTCTGGACTGCAGGCAGGCAGTCTAGTACCCGCACTCTTTTACTACGAAGCCACACTGTTGTAACACGCAGAATGTGGTTTGCCATTGTCTTGCTGAAATAAGCAGGCGCATCCATGAAAAAGATGTTGCTTGGATGGCAGCATATGTTTCTCCAAAACCTTTCAGCTTTAATGGTGCCTTCACAGATGTGTAAGTTACCCATGCCGTTGGCACTAACACAGCCTCATGCCATCACAGATGCTGGCATTTGAACTTTGCGTCCATAACAGTCCGGATGGTTCTTTTCCTCTTTGGCCCAGAGGACACAATGTCCACAATTTCCAAGAACAATTTGAAATGTCGACTCGTCGGACCACAGAACACTTTTCCACTTTGCATCAGTCCATCTTAGATGAGCTCGGGCCCAGAGAAGCTGGCGGCGTTTCTGGGTGTTGTTGATAAATGGCTTTTGCTTTGCATAGTAGAGTTTGAAGTGGCACTTATGGATGTAGCACCGAACTGTATTTACTCACATTGGTTTTCTCAAGTGTTCCTGAGCCCATGTGATGATATCCTTTACACATTGATGTCGGTTTTTGATGCAGTGCCGCCTGAGGTATCGAAGGTCACAGGCATTCAATGTTGGTTTTCGGCCTTGCCGCTTACATGCAGTGATTTCTCCAGATTTTCTGAACCTTTTGATATTATGGACCATAGATGATGAACTCCCCAAATTCCTTGCAATTGTACGTTGAGGAACATTGGCCTTAAACTGTTCCACTATTTTCTCACGCACTTGTTCACAAAGAGGTGAACCTCGCCCCATCTTTGCTTGTGAATGACTGAGCAATTAAGGGAAGCTCCTTTTATACCCAATCATGGCACTCACCTGTTCCCAATTAGTCTGTTCACCTGTGGGATGTTCCAAACAGGTGTTTGATGAGCATTCCTCAACTTTCTCAGTCTTTTTTGCCACCTTTCCCAGCTTTTTTGGAATGTGTTGTAGCCATAAAATTCTATGATTATTTGCTAAAAACAATCAACTTTATCAGTTTGAACATTAAATATCTTGTCTTTGTAGTGTATTCAATTAAATATAGGTTGAACATGATTTGCAAATTATTGTATTCTGTTTTTATTTATGTTTAACACCATGTCCCATCTTTATTGACATTGGGGTTGTAAATAGGGTTGGGCATTCTTTGAATTTGATCGATTCCAGTCCGGGTTCCTCATTTTGATTCCGTTTCCAAACGAATCTTGATTCCGAATCTTTTAGGGGGCTGGGTCAAAAAAGTTTGCATGGTTTAAATAAAGCGTGTCCAAATTATGAACATCCATTTTCTTAGCAGCCTCTAGCATACACTAAAATGAACATTTAACTCAGGGTTCTTTATAACCAGTATCAATATCAAACCAATGAAATAAAAAGAAAAGTATGTGGGAACTAACCAACCCACCGATGAGACATAAAGTTCGTGTTTGTGATATTGTGAGACAACATTTTTGTGAATTTTGTCCCAATTCATTGTGATGTAAAGTTGCTAGTTTGACCTTTGGTGAACTTTTAGCTCAATGTTAAAGTGAACTCCGATTGAAGTGACATACATTAAATTTTACAACTACTAACCTCTACTACTGAAATACAGTGGTATATATTTAAAAAATTGTTCCTATAAGTTAAAAAACAATTTTGTTTAGACCATAATTAGATATACTGTCGCCGCCATGTTTAACGTGCGCAAAAAATTCTGGGAAGGATGACGTAGAATGGCCGTTGTAAACTTGTTACGTTGCTGCTCTGCGGATGTACGCTAGCCACTTGCGAACAAATTTTATCGTCAGTGAAAAGCGTTAATGCCATATTGCACCGCTTTTGGATGCAATTTCCAATCAGGACAGAATGGGGAAAAAAGGAGGCACGCATTCATAGCTTTCCCAAAAAGATAAAGTTGAGTAAACGTTGGGAGGATGTGGTCGGAAGAGTTTAGCTGCCGAAAGATCCGCGATTCTTCTAAGCCTTTGTTTGCCTCCAGCTCATGAGAGAGCTCACCGGTGTGTCTGGGCATAAACGACGGCTTAAATCCAATGCAGTGCTGACTATCTTTCCTCACAATGAGCCTAAACGGCCGCGTGTGGCAAGCGAAAGCCGAGCAAAAAGACGCAAAAGACAGGAGACGCTGGCCGCGTACCTTGATCAGCCCACGGTAGCAGCAGCAGCATTCTCTACCCAGAATGCACTGTGACGAAAAAACAATGGCGGCCTATGATGAAATTACGTTTTGTAAAACTATATAAATCTGGAAATGATTATCGAAAGTTGTATCTTATGTTGCTCAAGTCGAAAGAGGTCATAGATACCGAACATGTCATTGCAATCTGAGTTCACTTTAAGTTTATAAATTAAGTTTATAATGCGACTCTTTCTACTTTCTTTCCAGTATGGTCATTTATATTTTATTTTTGTGTCTGTCATCAGCTTTTACGTTGGTTTGAAGACTAAAAGAAACTCTAAAAACCATCAGTGCAAGAATGCAACCCACCGTTTAACTTGTTAGCTGCCTCAATGTTGGCATTGCCGTATTTTATTGTTTCACTCACCCAACTGACTTGACTGAAGTTCCGCACGGTGCAGGCTGAGGCTCGGAGCGGGAGGGAGCGCGTCAGACTTCTACACATCGCGAAAGCCTCCTTTGCACAGTATAATCTTAATCCAAGTGTGCCACTGAGGTGACTGGTCATTTATTTGAACATAGTCAAGACACAATTTTGTTCGCCGCTGCCATTGGGCACAAGCATGTCTTCGTGCACATTCTTCTTTGTTGGTTTTCACCACTATCCTCTTCAAGGTCGGGGGACTATGCATCGAAACTGGGAACCGAAATTTTTTTATTTGAACGATTCCGGGAGAACCGGAATGCTTGTCGCGGTTCCAATCAGTTCTTGATGCTCGACCGTATTAATAAGTCAATACAGTGTCAATTCAAATTGAAGATTATGATGATAATGTGCTCCATCTATATTGTCAATGGCTTTTTACAATTTACAATACAGTCTTTGTGTATGTCTAATTGTATCTTGTTGACTTAGTCCTATGAGGACCTGGTGCAGCGCCTGGAGCCCGTCATCATGGAGCTGGAGAGGCAGGAGAATGTGCTGGTCATCTGTCACCAGGCCGTCATGCGCTGCCTCCTGGCCTACTTTCTGGACAAGACAGCAGGTGAGCCTAAGAGATGGAACCACTCAATGACACCTCAAAAAAAGCATGTCCCTGCTGATAATTGACCTGATAGACTACAGCGAACCTCCTCTATAAGCAGGGCTGAGAGACCAAGGCCCGCCATCAATAGCTAAAAATGCACAAGTAATTGACAGGCCCCACCAAAATATGTTTTTATAATTGTCTTTATTAATAGTAGTTTGAAACACTTGTCAAACTCCAACGCCCCGCTGCCAGATCCGGCCGGCAACATCATTTTTTTGTGGATTTGTTCTTTTCAAGAAAATCAACAAAAACAGAAAATCCTTACCAAAATTGCTATTTTTCTTTACTTTTTAACAGTTACATTTGTTCCCCCCCCCCCACCAAATTCTTTTTTAACAAAAATTGAACAATAGTAGTTAGATTCAGTTATCACTATTTTCCATGACTTCAGACTTCAAATAAAATTTGCTGTCAAAATTATACATAAGAATATATATGTAATAATATGATTTGATTATACATATGACCCTCTGAAGGAATCCATTACTAAAATGTTTGACACCCCTGGATACCCCACTACTCCTCTTACAACATTACCCTAAAATATACATTGCTTACAGAGGATTTTTCTTCTTCACCAAGTTGACCACACGCAAACCTCTCTGATGTTTATCCATGAATTCAAGCTTCTTCTAAGCACTCACTTTCTTAGGATTCATGGTCAGAAAAAAGAAATAGGACAAAATACCTGCACCAAAAATGGGAAATGTGGACACAAAACACAACTGTACCTGAATGTTCACTACAAAGAAGATGTAAATTATACGGCTCCCATCTAATGGCGAAGTCTTGAAGCACAACTCCCAAGTCAAAATTTTGCTTGCAACACCAAGCAAAAAAAGAAACCAAGCAAGTCAAAAAAAACTTGTAAGTCAAGGTGAAAAAAAAAACGGCGTTCTTGCTGTGGTAGTATCATGACCCACTATTGTCTGTGTAATTGCAACCACACAGAGGAGCTGCCCTACCTGAAGTGCCCGCTTCACACCGTGTTGAAGCTCACTCCTGTGGCCTACGGTAGGACACTTCTGCCTCAAGTGTACACACTGTGTAACTGTGACTCGCACTCTTCTGACAAGGCTAACTAACCTCCTGTCACCAGGCTGTAAGGTTGAGTCCATTGGCCTCAACGTAGATGCTGTCAACACACACAGAGAGAAACCAGAGGTGCGTAGAATCCCTCATATACACGCACGCGGGGGCACACACAGACCAGCTGACCCACATTAAGTGCAGTAAGACTGGACAGAACCGGATAGCTCCTGTGGCTTCAGGCGCTGAACATCATGCTGCAACATTATTTTTCAACGCTTGGCATATTAATCAGTGGTTATATAAAACTGAATTCCCCCTTGCACCCGTCACACATTTGTGACAACACAAACTACAATTACAACATTGTCAGTCTTTAAGAGCTCTCCAAACATAGCCAGTATATCTTGTGTATCTGGTTAAAACCTGACTTCCTTTTAGTTGATAAGCACAACAAATTACAACCTGACCTGATTAATTTGATAAAGATAAATGTCTAAACACAAGAAATGGGATTTTCCATTTCAAATTGTTTCCGGAGATCTATAAATACGATTTTCCAAGATGGTCTTTATTCTGCCTAAAAATGACACCAAATCTGTAAATCTTCCAATTTAATATCCTAAAAATGCTACATTGTTGTCCAATTGGTTTCCCTCATATTTGATAAGATTGTACACCAACACAATTTCACACATTAAAATGTATTTATTTATTTTTAGCTCATGCGTGTCTATTCTGACTTAATGTAGTTTGAACATAATTTAAGAAAGGGAGCCCCACAAGCCCCTGCTGATGAAAAAATTGTTGAATAAGACTACTGAAAGATGGAGTCATGCCTTGCTAACATGACACATCTAACAGTTAAAAGGCAAATATCATCATGATTTTTGCCCACGTTGTTTTGATCCCTCCCCCTGTTTGTGTGTGTGTGTGTGTGCTTTTTTCCTCCATGGAACAGAACGTAGACGTGTCGAGGATGTCAGAGGAGGCTCTGCTAACAGTGCCAGCTCACCAATGAGGCAGTGCCACTCCCCTGGTCCCCTTTAGCCCTCATTGCACACCTCGCTGTAACCCTTCTGATGCACACTGCACCTGCCAACCTCTTTGCTCTCCACCTTCCTCTCATCCTATTCTTCTCCAGCATCGTCTGCGCTTCCTGCACTCGTGTGTTCATTAGTTGTAGATGTAATGATGGTGATAGCTGACTGGAATCCAGTTCCTTTTGATTATTTGTAAGAATATGACACAGACCTTGTGTCATGTACATTCTCCCTTTTTTGGAGAATAAATGAAAAGATTGTTTTGGACATGAGGTTCCCAAATGTGAAGCAACAAGACTAATACCTCGTCCTATAAAGTTTTTGTTCTTTGTTTTCCTCATGAGGCTGAACTGTTGCAACTCTGATACTTTTACACGTTACTTGTATTTTTGCAATATTGCACAACTTTAGTTTCTCATCAAAATGTGTAAGATGTTTCAAAGCATCCATACAGTCAACTACAAATCATGGAAGTAGTGATATATTAACTTTTATTTGACAGTTTTTTTTCTCTCAAATCACTCAACCCAATGAAGAGGTTTCTGTTTGTTTCTAAATAAACTTCATTTACGCTCAGCATTGCTCCCAAGCCCACTCTCGTCCAAGTCATTTCTTTAACAGTACTTAATTCAACATTTGTTAATGACACAGTAGGTGTATAAACTACTTCTACAGAGCTGACATGTAGAGTAGTTCCACTTCAGTGCAGTGCAAAAGAGATTCACTTATCATTGATATGCAAATGCTAAATTAAGTGCTGCAACTCTTCAACCTGAATTGAACACCCAGATTTAAATATTGTCAGAAATCAATCAATCGTTTTCTAAGGTTAAATACACAAAATGTCACAAATGGCCAACATCCATCCATCCATTTTCTGAGCCGCTTCTCCTCACAAGGGTCGCCGAGGGAGTGCTGGAGCCTATCCCAGCTATCATCGGGCAGGAGGCGGGGTACACCCTGAACTGGTGGACAGCCAATCGCAGGGCACATACAAACAAACAATTATTCGCACTCACATTCACACCTATGGGTAATTTAGAGTCTTCAATTAACCTACCATGCATGTTTTTGGGATGTGGGAGGAAACCGGAGTGCCCGGAGAAAACCCACGCAGGCACGGGGAGAACGAAACTCCACACAGGTGGGGCCGGAGATTGAACCCCAGTCCTCAGAACTGTGAGGCAGACACTCTAACCAGTCGTTCACTGCGCCGCCTGGCCAACATCCATTATTACAAAACTCAAGCCACTAAAACAATGAAAAGAATGAAATCTTTTTTTTTTTTTTTTTTTTTTATATAAACACCAGCAGTTCAACTGGAGAGATCTCACCTTCAGCTGACATGCATGCGTCCTTTTTAGTAAGATAAGAGCTCTGACACTGATGCGTTGCTCTTTCCAGAACGTGAACGTCCATCGGACGACAGAGGACGCCCTGCGGACCGTCCCTGCTCACCTCTGACACTTTGCTGCGGCCCCCGTGAGCCTCGTGTTTCCCTCGTGGTGCCCTTTTGTTGCGTTTTCCCTCCTTAGGGTGCACTTCCTGTCGACGTAGGTGACTGTCAGGGTGAAGTGCCTCTGATACATACACACACATGTAGCTCTTAGGTACGATATGAAGGAGTGCAACTGATTTGAAGTTTTGCACATTGTGGTCACATTTGCTCCAGTATGATATCTGTGTCCAAATTGTACTTTAGTGCAACATTTTTTAAAGTACTGTATATTTGTAATTATCGCTATGGGTGTCATCAAATAATCATTTGCTTCATATTTTAATCGCTTTAATGTGCAATCATCGTTTTTGTGAACGTGTCCTCCGTGTTTAATGTGCAATTTGAAGGTTCCAAACCTACTGTACCTGGAAGACAATACTATGAAACCTTTCATCTTTGTGAAGTGCTCATTCACTTCTGGATGAATGAAATGACTGGAATCTTATGAACAACGGCCTTTCACCTCAGTTGTTTCCACTAACTTGTCTTTTATGTTTCACCTAAAGCAGATGTACTGCCATTAGAGTGCGAGTTCTAATTCTCCATCATGCTGGAAATTTATTTGTGCAGAATGCATGCGTGTCCTTGTGGGTTAATAGTTAAAGAAAAAAGAAAGTCGATCTAAGCCTGTGACTGCACCTCTGTTGAAATACAATAAAAGTAATTTTTCCACAATGACAAATGCTGTTTATAATATGATATGATGATAAGCTGACAAAAATCCTTTCTGCAACATATTCATTGATTAAAACCACTTTAATCCTAGCGCTTCCCCATGAATTATAACATATATCTTTATACCGCCGGTGTTAGTATAGGACGTTGATACCAAAAGGCTGTTTCCATCCATCCATTCATCTTCCGTTCCGCTTCTCCTCACTAGGGTCGCGGGCGTGCTGGACCCTATCCCAGCTGTCATCGGGCAGGAGGCGGGGTACACCCTGAACTGGTTGCCAGCCAATCGCAGGGCACATAGAAACTAACAACCATTCGCACTCACAGTCATGCCTACGGGCAATTTAGAGTCTCCAATTAATGCATGTTTTTGGGATGTGGGAGGAAACCGGAGTGCCCGGAGAAAACCCACGCAGGCACGGGGAAAACATGCAAACTCCACACAGGCGGGGGCGGGGATTGAACCCCGCACCTCAGAACTGTGAGGCTGACGCTCTAACCAGTCGGCCACCGTGCCGCCCCAAAAGGCTGTTTTCGCATCATAAATCATTAATCTCATGTAGGCTACTGTTTGAGAACATTAGGTACAGCTTCACCTCAGATTAGATACTGTATTTATCAAAAGTAGTGTCAGAGTAAAGATGATAATGCCCAACTTTGATTGGCCCTGTCAAAGAAGTATCATTAATTAATGGGGCTGTGCTGCATCATCACTGAGAGCTGTTTATATATTGCCCTCATGTAGCTAAAAGGGTACACAAATAGTATTCAACCTCTCCACACAGTTAGTTTGTAAAGTTATATTGATACACCGAATTCCTAATGTTGTGGCTTTGCATAGAAGATGCTGAATCAATTATTATGCCCCTGAAATACACACTAAATTCCAATCCCAATCATCTTAAAACTTTCTCCCGTCAGCACCTAAAGTATTGAAGTCAGTGGTGTGAGCAAGGCCCAAGACAATGAAGCCATTGTTATTGTGTCATCCAGTGTTACAAATCGGTACTATAGTAGAACAGTCGTTGCCTGGACCCACAGCTCAACCCAAAAGAATTGACACCTCCTCCAAGAAAATCCCGACAAATAACAACCAAATACAGTTTACAGATACATAAAGGTGGTTAAATGAATGGTACTGTAACAGTGTCATTCAAAACTATGTGTCAATACAGTATAAGTGGACAGAACAAAATATAGGGGGTCCTCGGTTTGCGACGGAGTTCCCTTCATATGGCGACAATGTAATCCAAATGTACGTAAGCAGAGGTGGGACTAAGTCATTGCTTTGCAAGTCACAACTAAGTCTCAAGTCTTTGTCCTCAAGTCCCGAGTCGAGTCCCAAGTCGAGTCAGGCAAGTCCCGAGTCAAGTCGTAAGTCCTAGACTTTGAAACAGAACTTGCAACTTAACTCTGGACTTGCCTGTTTCAAGTTCAAGTAGCATTTAAGTCACAAGTCCTAAACTTTGAACTCAAAGTCAGGTCACAAGTCCTAGCCTTTAAACTCAAGATCTAGGACTTGTGACTTGACTTGGGACTCGACTCGGAATTTGCCTGACTCGACTTGGGACTTGACTCAGGATTTGAGGCCAAAGACTTGAGACTGATTTATGACTTGCAAAGCAATGACTTGGTCCCACCACTGTATGTAAGTCAGAACACATCACAGTTAAGCCATGATTATAGTAAATATTTTTTTTTTTATGAAAAAAGACTTAGCCAATAAATATAAAACAATGAAATGAAAAACAGTGAGTACAGCGGTAGCTATGGCGTGCCGTCTCACGCCGGGCACCCTTTGGAAGCTCGAGGTATCGTATGTCGGGACAGTCGTAAACAGAGGACCACTGCAATGTTTTCACCTTAGTTCCTCCTGCGCTTTGCTGATCATGGCCACAAGAGGGCTCTTGTGTCTGTCAATAATTGACCCAATTACTGTAGTTATATTCTACCTCAGTGTTTCCAAATCTTTTTTGAGACGAAAAATAATAATAATAAAATCTCACGGCAAGCCAAAGAAAAATGTCACAAAAAGTGCTTACACAGGTTAATTGCTGTCTTGTGGAAGAGCTTTTCATTGTTGTGCTTGTCACTATATATCACTGGCATAGATAGATGAACTAAGATACATTATCCATCCATCCATTTTCTATACGGTTTATCTTTGCGGGTGTGCTGGAGCCCATCTCTTCATTAACCAATTATTTATTACATTACAAATAATGTTAAATGTTATTTTCCTAATATGTTATATTTTATTATTGACCCTAAACAGTATAACTTAATCAATGATTTAATGTGATAAATGAATAAAAAAATGAATTAACACATTTTCATTTAATCAATTGAAGTGAAAAAAACAAACAGCTCCATTGATGCATCAAATATGACAGGACTCTTCATGCTCACTGCTCGATGGGCCAAATTAAAGAAAGTAGCGTGTGTGGCCTGCGGGCTAGCAGCGATGCTTTGCCCGCACCCTTGACCTAAGAGTATTGACATTACGATTTCACTGTTTGCAAATCTTCTGTTGATAAAGGCTGAGCTCAGACCTATTGTGTACTGTAGGTGTGTGTGTGCCTTGGATGAACATGCAAACATAATGTTTACCATATGTTCACTGAAAGAAAACACCCTGTGCATACATACAGTAGCATAGTCAAAGTGTGACACAAGAGCTCAATTTTATATTCAGTTCATTTATTATTGCAGTTCAATTGGACAATGTTTACTATACATTAAACATTCTTAACTGTGATCCAAATGTAAAAAAAGAAGATAACCCCAATGGCTAGATAATAATAACGTGTCTGATCATGAGATTTCTGCTTATGCCTTCCATTCTTCTTTCACCATTACTTTCGACTCCGCAGCAAGGACATACCACTTTCCTACGTTACATTTCCGACTGAGTTGGACTTCTGAGTTGTATGTCTTCAAGGGTATTCAAAGTCAAGAGGTGCACGGTGCTGTCCTGCCTAATAGAGAAGAAAGATGAGGTGGTTGTGATCAGCGCGTTAGCTGAACCTAACCTATGTATGAAAGCAAAACACTGTCCCTTTTATTAATACAGAATATGCCTTGTATGCAGTCTTTTTTTAAGATTACACCAGTCAATCTAATTTAAGGGTATTTCACCTTTAGAAGAATAAAGAAACTGAAAAATTGTGTTGCTTTGAATAATTCAGTCTCACGTGACATGGCTCCGTTCCAGTCAGGCCAACCATATGCATCGCCATCTTTACTGTATTTCTCCCTACCAAAATGTTTTACAGTTTTATGGCCTGGATTTGATTTCATCCTGGGGTAAAATGTCAAAATGCTGCTATAGCATGTAAAATGTAAGTTCTATTTAAACTGTGTAGCGTCTCCTAGGAGTAATGACTTTGTATTGTATGGTTTTAAGACCAGTCTGATGCTATAGAGGACAGCCTTGCAGTTCTGAGGTTTGGGGTTCGAATCTTGGCTCCAGCTTTCCTGTGTGGTGTTTGCATGTTCTTCCCATGCTGACTTGGGTTGGAACTTTATTCAACATACAGTCCCCTCCACAAGTATTGGAACGGCAAGGTCAATTCCTTTGTTTTTGTTGTATACTGAAGACAATTAGGTTTCATATCAAAAGATTAATATGAGACAAAAGTTCAGAATTCCAGCTTTTATTTCATGGTATTTACATCTATATGTGTTAAGCAACTCAGGACAGAGCACCTTTTATTTGAAGCCACCAACGTTGCAAGTGAGCAAAAGTGTTGGAACATGTGACTGATGGGTGTTTCTAGTTGCTCAGGTTTTGCCTTTTAGATTGCTTGCTTAAACATTAGATAGTGCTTGTTTTTGGCTTTGGGTTTCACCTGTGAAAACTGCATTTGCTGTTAAGCAAACATGAAGACCAGGGAGCAGTCTATGGGAGAAAAGAAAACCATTTTGAAGCTGCGAGAATAGGGAAAATTAATCAGAGCTATTGCACAAACTTTGGGCAAAGCCAATACAACAATTTGGAATGTCCTGAAAAATAAATAAACTACTGGTGTACTGAGCAACAGACATCGAACAGGTCAGCCAAGGGTATCAAAAGCAGTTGATGACAGAAATATTGTGAGAGCTGTGAAGAAACACCCAAAGACAACAGTCAGTGACATCACTGCCGACCTCCACAGGGCAGTGGAGAAGGTATCACAAGCCGCTGTTCGAAGAAGAGTGAGGGAAGAAGTATACAGGCCATACCACAAGATGCAAACCACTCATCGGCAAAAAGAATTGGAAAGCCAGATTGGATTTTGCAAAGCAGTACAGAAATGAGCCACAAAAGTTTTGGAAGGTTTTTTTTTGGATTGATGAGACCAAGATTAACCTCTAGCAAAGTGATGCTTACATGACATGACATGACACATGAGCTCATCTATGAAGCATGGTTGAGGTAATGTCGGGGCTTGGGTTTACATGGCTGCTTCTGGAACAGGCTCACTAGGTCTTTATTGATGATGTAGCTCATGATGCTAGCAGCATAATGAATTCTGTAGTCTACAAAACTATTTTGTCTGGAAATTTACAGAAAAATTCACCCAAACTAATCAGGAAAAGATTCATCATGTAACAAGACAATGACCCAAAACACACTGCCAACACAACAAAGGACTTCATAAAGGGGAAAGGGTGGAACGTCTTAGACTGGTCAAGTCAATCACCGGACCTTAACCCAATAGAGCTTGCATTTTACCTCTTGAAGAGGTGACTGAAGGGAGAAACCTCCAGAAACAAACAAGAACTGAAAGAGGCTGCAGTAAAGGCCTGGAAAAGCATTTCAAATGAAAAATGCAACAGTCTGGTGAAGTCAATGGGTCACAGGCTTGATGCAGTTATTGCAAGTAAGGTTTATGCCACAAAATATTAAATGTTATTCACTTTAAGTTAATTTAATCATGTCTGTTCCAATACATTTGCTCACTTGAAAAGTGGTTGGCTTCAAACGAAAGGTGCTTTGTCGTGAGTTGTTGAACACATCAAGATGTAAATACCATGAAATAAAAGCTGCACTTCTGAACCTTGTTCCCATATTCATCTTTTGATCTGAAACCAAAATCTCCTCAGTATACAACAAAAACAAAGGAATCGACCTTGCCATTCCAAATCTTTTGGAGGGGACTGTACATTTAAGAAATACTGTGTTAGTTCTTCTAAGTCACTGTGAAAATGAACGGTAAATATTGTTGGACTACAATAGAATTGTATTCTTTAAAGACATTATTTTGTAATGAAAACAAAAAGATTGCGTTTACCATGGTATTCTTTGTGTACAGATGCTATTAAATTTTGTTGAACATATATAGACTGAGTCAATGAAGTGTTTTAATAACAGGACACAGTAAATGTAATGGTTGTAAAATTTGCAGGTCAAGGTGAATATATGTCGCAGCTTTTTCGAAACAGGCTCTTCATATATTGAGGACAGAACTATAATGCTTGCTTGACATTATGCTGTTCAGAAACAGGAGTTTGAAGACATTCTTGCTTTAACTTTTAATTGAAGACTCCCGTGTTAAGTAATGCCTGCACTGTAACTTCCATGAAAGCAGAAAGAAGGCTACAATTTTAAGAGACGGAAGAACCAGAGTACAACCTCTTTGGTCCCATGTAAGTGGAAATGTATCGACCGGTCTTCACGACATAAATACAGTCAGCCCCGACACAAAATGATACTTAACTGCTCAGCTCCGAGTCCAAAAATCGAGATGATCTGTCTGTCTGGGTTGCGGCTGACAGGAGAAGCTTTTGGAATGCATTTCTGAGTGATCCCGACCGACTCAGTCACCCAGCAGTTGAACGTCTCAAGGGATCATGTAGACTCCCTTTGTCTTTTCATCTGTTGACTATGGTGTGTCGATGTTGCTCAGGCGGAGGCAAATTTACAGTAAAGCAATAACACAATCCTATTGAATAAGGGGACTAATTCAAGACAGATGGCATCTCCTTTCAAACCGTTGGCAGCATGTAAAGGTTTACAATATTAAGGCATCTTGGAAGAGAGAAACACTGCTGTTCTGTGGTTCATTAAAGTAATGGAAGAGCCAAATACGTGCAGCTTCCAGATCCAGCGGATGTTTTATTGCTGGAATGGTTGCCAGGTCTGCAAACGTGAATGTAAACAGTGAAAAATGGTGCATCATGTACATAATTCACTCCTGGATAGTGCTCTCGAATGCCTACTACTGGACCCCATTTCACTACACTACAATAGTGGAAATATCACCCAAAAGGTCCCTCTTCAATGGTTATGACATGACAAGCCACTCTTATAATCTGATGGTTTATTTGGTCCAAGCCATTCATCCTTAATCTTACCAAGAAATACTGAGCGCTACAGCACTGCTTTGATTAAAGGAAGGATTTCTCACTCTTTCTCTCACTTTCTCTCAAACTACTCCCACTCACTCATTCCTTCTAATGCTTGTGGCTACAACAATGAATAAGCATTATGCCGTCACACAAGATTAAAGTTAAATGTAAAGCACAACATTTTTACAAAATATTTCTGCTCATTTACAAGGCCCGTGTTAAGTGATGAGCAAATAAATAATAGTTCAGTAACTTCAACTTGTCTCACGATTCCAACGGGTGGAGGGCCTCCTTCCATTGAATCGAGCTATATTTATGAATGATGCAGATGTGGTTTTACAGATGTGCGAAATGGTGCAACTGCGCAGTCACGCCACTTTGAGTAAGAGGTTCAGCACTGGGCCTATGGGCTAAATATGCGATTAAACACATACACTACGGTCAACTACATGGACGGCAAGCATATAAGGCAATGGAATGTGGACGTAAGATGGAGTCACCAGGCAAAGCCCACAGAAGGCTAGGGTGAACATGCCAACTCCACAAAGGAAGACCGGAATAGAAATTCAAGCCCCTTACCTCAGTACTGTGAGGCAGACGTGCTAACACCTAGGTCACCGTGCTGCCCATTCATATCATCATGATTTTAAAATAAGAATGGATCTAATTTTCCAGTCTTTTCAGCTCCTTTATATGGAGGAACTATGTTTAGTTAGCATTACTGATTTATGATAAAAAAAAAAAAAAAAAAGTTGACTTTCCAGATATTTGAAAAAATCTGCTCCTTTACATGACAAACAGAGGGCAGCATATTACCAGTAGTAATTACCCACAGCACCTGTTATAAGAAAGAAAGAAACACAATTCCACTTAAACTGGCGAGTGCAACCCTCAATTAATTTTTTAAATAAATAAAATAACAGTTCCAGGCTCCAACTTTGGTCACATGGGTGCTAACTTAAAGCCTGAACTCGGTAATAAATGTAGTGCAGTGATTGTTCTACCACTTATTAATTTGTGTTAAAAGCATTCAACCCAAATACCACAGGTGTGAATAAAAATAAAATAAAAAATATCACATCTCCTACTCTCACATAAATTGGTGATTGGACAGGCCTACTACAGGGACAAAAAAAAAGACATGATGGTGAGAAGACAAAGCAGCATTTATACAGTTTGCTGCTATCTTCTCTTTGTTATTTGTCAAGGCACATTGCCACTGGCCGAAGGCAAAAAAAACAATGGATGAACAGTTTAAGATAATCATTCAAGAATTCCTCATTACTTATGCTGTCATAACACCACAGCACAAGGGCAGAGTGTGACAATATAAAAGTTCTTCTTCAGTGCCATGGCCAAACTGTATGTAGATTTTATGATATCATGTGTCACACTGAAGCTGTTGATGTACTGGGCTATCGTATGTAAACCATGCAATTTACTGCTAAAGCTTAACGTAATTCACGTGGAAGACCTAACGCACAGATGTGCATGTACAAGATGAAATTCATGAACATGTACATGAGAGCGAAGGATGGTAATTGCGTGACACTGACTTGCAGTGAGGCAGAAAATGCCTGCAAGAAGATGCTGAAATATCTGGACTGATGGATGAGGAAAATGAAGAATGTTGGAGCCAGTGGCTTCTGTCGATCTGTTTTGGGGGATATTTGCGGCTGCATGTTGGCACAGAAGCTTTCGTTTCCTGTACCATTCAGTAGCTCTGGTTGATGTATTTTTCATCACTGGAGCACAGTGTAAGTGCTGTTAAACTTAATAGTCATCTGCAGAAGAACAAGGGTGTTCATAATCTATCATACTTGTGTCTTGGGTTATGTTCAAAGTGCCTTTTTTCTCTATTATTTTTAATATTATTTTTTATCATCAGCCGGCACGGTGAACGACTGGTTAGCACATCTGCCTCACAGTTCTGGGGACCGGGGTTCAAATCCCGGCCCCGCCTGTGTGGAGTTCGCATATTCTCCCTATGCCTGGGTGTGCTGACCCTGTTAGTTTTCTTTGTGTTACAGCAGTTGTTTGTCAAGAGTTGTTTTTAACAGGCCCATCGTCATGTAGCTAAGGAAATGTATCAATGACGACTAATAGACTAACAATGCTCATCAAACACCTGTTTGGAACATCCCTCAGGTGAACAGACTAATGGGGAACAGGTGGGTGCCATGATTGGGTATAAAAGGAGCTTCCCTTAATTGCTCAGTCATTCACAAGCAAAGATGGGGCGAGGTTCACCTCTTTGTGAACAAGTGCGTGAGAAAATAGTGGAACAGTTTAAGGCCAATGTTCCTCAATGTACAATTGCAAGGAATTTGGGGATTTCATCATCTATGGTGCATAATATCAAAAGGTTCAGAAAATCTGGAGAAATCACTGCATGTAAGCGGCAAGGCCGAAAACCAACATTGAATGCCTGTGACCTTCGATACCTCAGGCGGCACTGCATCAAAAACCGACATCAATGTGTAAAGGATATCATCACATGGCCTCAGGAACACTTGAGAAAACCAATGTCAGGAAATACAGTTCGGTGCTACATCCATAAGTGCAACTTCAAACTCTACTATGCAAAGCAAAAGCCATTTATCAACAACACCCAGAAACGCCGCCAGCTTCTCTGGGCCCGAGCTCATCTAAGATGGACAGATGCAAAGTAGAAAAGTGTTCTGTGGTCCGACGAGTCGACATTTCAAATTGTTTATGGAAATTGTGGACATTGTGTCCTCTGGGCCAAAGAGGAAAAGAACCATCCGGACTGTTATGGACGCAAAGTTCAAATGCCAGCATCTGTGATGGCATGAGGCTGTGTTAGTGCCAACGGCTTGGGTAACTTACACATCTGTGAAGGCACCATTAAAGCTGAAAGGTTTTGGAGAAACATATGCTGCCATCCAAGCAACATCTTTTTCATGGATGCGCCTGCTTATTTCAGCAAGACAATGGCAAACCACATTCTGCGTGTTACAACAGTGTGGCTTCGTAGTAAAAGAGTGCGGGTACTAGACTGCCTGCCTGCAGTCCAGACCTGTCTCCCATTGAAAATGTGTGGCGCATTATGAAGCATAAAATATGACAACGGAGACACCGGACTGTTGAAGCTGTACATCGAGCAAGAATGGGAAAGAATTCCACCTACAGCTTCCTCAGTTCCCAAACATTGATTGAATGTTGTTAAAAGAAAAGGGGATGTAACAGGGCAGCACGGTGGACGACTGGTTAGAGCGTCAGCCTCACAGTTCTGAGGACTGGGGTTCAATTCCCGGCCCCGCCTGTGTGGAGTTCGCATATTCTCCCTATGCCTGGGTGTGCTGACCCTGTTAGTTTTCTTTGTGTTACAGCAGTTGTTTGTCAAGAGTTGTTTTTAACAGGCCCATCTTCATGTAGCTAAGGAAATGTATCAATGACGACTAAGAATAGACAGTATATTTCTTCCTCGGTTCATGAAATAATATACAGCGTATGATTCAAAAGGCACAAGAGCCAGAGTTGAGACAGACACATTCATAGGCCTGACAAATAAAAATGCAGATCAACTTGTCCAACCTGAAATGCAGCAATCTTGACAGGCAAGATCGCAGTGTAACCAAAGGCCACTTGGTCTACTTCGGCGGTTATGCAAATATCAATAAATGGATAACTTGCCACTTTGCCCCCATGTTGCAGTTGGTCACATAATACGGAATATTGGATTCATGAGAATTACAGTGCCAGAGTGGTATTTTAAACTCAATTGTTTGTTTGTTGTAACTTCCATTGATTTACAATTCGCACTCCACTCTGTCTGCCTGTCACGCATGCGCATTTGTATTAACGCTGCCTTCAATTGTCCCGAATAGTGTGCGTCAAATTAAAGAAAGTTTAGCTGAAAATGACCGCTTAATAGAAATCACACATCTAAGCCTAAATGTCATATGTCGTTTGCATTTAGTCCAATGCTGCTTTAGTCTGTCTGATTAAATGGACTCAAAGTTAACAGTTTCTCCACAAAGAATGCATAACGATTGTTTGATTGTCACACTCAAGCTAAAAGTGCATTTAACGTAAAACAATATTGAGCTATGAATAGGATCTCGCACACAAACATATGTTTGTCTTACACTTGACTTATCGAAACGAGTATTTTCGCCTGCAGCCACCCCGAAGTAAATATTTCCTACAGTACATGAATGTAGCGCGAGCAGAGCACATTGGGCTTGTGAGGATCTCCGAGTCACAAGGAGAACAACCAGACCAGCCTCGTACCTGCTCAAACGAGCCCGGGACCGACGAGTCAACCACCGCGAAAGGAGAACGACAAGCCGTCGTTTCTGACTAAAGGGGAGAACGCCGAATTTGCAGTGAGTTAAGAAGACGTAAGTGGGACCGGAGCACAAGTAACGTTAATATGACCTCGTCAAAGTGGGACTAAATATCCAGACATGTTGAAGAAGACAGAAGAATAAAGACGCCGTGAGAAAGGAGTTCCAGGTGGATGGGAATGGCTTGATTCCTCGCTGCGTGCGGCACTACTGTCAGAGGCGCTCATGTTTCTGTGGAAGCAACAGAAAGTTTGCTGCGCTTCACGAGGAAATAAAGCCACTGTTTTGCGACTGTTCTAACACACGCCAGCGGCACCGTCCGTCCGCTCGTGTGCTTCTGACCCAACATGTCCAACCCCGCGCTGAGGAAGAACCACTGGACCTCCCGGCTGAACGAGTGCTCCGTGTCCAAAGATGCCCACGGGGACTTGAACGTACCACTGCGCGGCGGTGCGGAGAACGGAGAGTTCGCTTTCATCGGGCAAATCAAGCAGCATCAAGTGCTTTACAACAGTGGACGGGTAAATGACGGAGAGCTTCTTTTGGAGGTGGAGAACCTTCCCATATCAGGATTACCCCTGTACGACGTGCTGACCCTCATCAAGAGCTGCAAAGGTCCCGTCAGGTTAAAAGCCGTAAGGCCAGGTAAGCACCAACACACGTGAAAAGCACTCCCCTTTGCTCGGTTCATGAAGTAACCACACTGCTCTTTGTTTTGTCAAATCGTGTTTTGCTTTTCAAGTCGGACGTACAATACACATTTAAACTCAACCCTGCATGAGAAATGTCCACGTTTATTTTCAGGGAGTAGTTGAATTACTAGCAGAAGTATAGCTAGTCATTGGGGGTTCCCAGGGAAAATCCAGTCATGGGGGTCCTCCACATTCACATCTAACTCAATGCATTTCCTCAAGTACTGTACTTTAGTTCAATTTTAACAAAAGGGGAGTGTGTAATTTAGGCCACTTTGTCCTGCTTTTGTAATCTATTACTATTATCTTACATCTTACTAGTTACATAACCATTGATGTGTTACCCTTTGCAGTGAATAATATTCATCACCAAAGATTTTAAATACTGTTTATCATCAATTGAAAAGTGTGAATTTGAGAAAAGATAGATGAAGTCCTTAACGTCCCTTTTCTTAGCCAACAAGTGAATCCTCTCTGTGCTTTTACCTTAATTGATAAAAACATCAACATTTAATGTAACATTCAACACTGTGAAAAAGGTTGAAACCCTCTGTAGTTTGAATAAAAACTGTTGATTTTCCTCTCGCTTTCTCCTTTTCTCTGCTCCACTGGAGTAACTGCTTCATTTCCCCCCACAACTGGGCCAACAAGTTTATTTTGCAGTCATCCTCCTGAATCTGTAGTCTGCACAAGCGAACTAATAAATTAAGACTAAAATGATACTAATTGCTTAAAACCTGGGATGTTGGTTACCACTTTTTTTTTCTGACCAAAACCAGTGCGAGTACACCTGTGTCGTGTGTCAAATGCATGCCTGATATCTTGAAATAAGGCTGGCATCAGCCTGATACCGATTCCTGGTATTGGTAGTCGCTCATCCCTACTTTCAACAGAAGAAAACGTTGTTATTCAGTTTTTGTGATACGCTTGAGGGCCCCAGGAAATCTTGGGGCCACAGGCAATTGCCTATGTTTGCCTAATGGTAAGTACATCCCTGATTACTAAATCAAGTTACATTGCTTTTTCAATGGCATTCAGGTTGGTCCTTAACTGCACGTTATCATCTTAATAAAGGAAAGCGAATACATGCATGCATCCCTTAATGTTTGAATTAATTTAGCATGCTCAAAGCAAATAATCTCCCAAAATGTTATATTGTTTTATCCATCCATCGATCCATTTTCTATACTGCGTATCGCGGGTGACTTTGGGCAAGAGGTGTGGTAGACCTTTGGACTGGTTGCCAACCAATTGCAAGGCACATATAGACAAATAACCATTCACACGCACAGTCACATTTATGGACAATTTAGACTCTTCAGTTAGCCTAACATGCATGCTTTTTGGAATGTGGGAGGAACCAGGAGTACCTGGAGAAAACCCATGCAAGCACAGAGAGAACATGCAAACACCACACCGAGGTGCTCTGAGCAGAGATCTGAACCCAGAACATCTCAACTGTGAGGCAGACATACAGTTCTTTTACCCAATTGTTCTACGATGCATGTTTAAGTTAAATTTAGCATGCTCAGAGAAAATAATAATATCTTAAAATGTTATATTCCTATCAGTCCGAACTGTGCTTTTAAGAGGACATATTGTCTGTGAATTAGTTTACACAAACACTGTCGTCTGTTTCATCTTTTTATGTTTGGTCGGGGCATTGTTTTTAGTAGCTAGCTAGAGTGACAAGTTTTATTCATTATTATTATTATTTTTTTAAAGCGGCTAATGACAATAGGGGACCGAAGGCTTGTGTGGCTGGTCTGTCTTGTTCATGGTCATCTTGACCCGGCAGGGCCCAGTGGGTTTGACACTGAGCCACTCTGACAGCTTCCTAGCGTAGCATGGCAAACTGCTCAAGGGACATACAGGATTCCAATCTGGATTACGCTAACTTCATGTTGCAACTGTCAAAAGACAGAAAGATGATCAGTTCTTCCAGAACAATTATTATTATTATTTTTTTTTAAATATGACTGGTTAGCACATCTGCCTCACAGTTCTGAGGACACGGGTTCAAATCCAGCCTCACCTGTGTGGAGTTTGCATGTTCTCCCCGTGCCTGTGGGGGTTTTCTCCTGGTACTCCGGTGTCCTCCCACATCCCAAAAACATGAACGGTACGTTCATTGAAGACTAAATTGCCTGTAGGTGTGAATGTAAGTGCGAACGGTTGTTTGTTTCTATGTCCCCTGCGATTGGCTGGTGACCAGCTTCAGGGTGTACCCGGCCTCTCGCCCAGCGTCAGCTGGGATAGGCTCCAGCACGCCCGCGACCCTAGTGAGGATAAGCGGAATGGAAAATTAATCAATGCATTTGTGAAAGAGACTGTCAGTGAAAAACACATCTAATCCAAAATGAATTGGAAATTAATATTGATCACTATTTAATACATTTCAGTAAGTGATCTACTTTGTCACTTGTTTGAGTTTTATTTTTGCTGGGATTCATATCCACTGCATAATTATTTTTCTTGTGCTCCGTTACAAGTCGCAGTTTTATTTGGATTGTTTTCAGGTGTGTTTAAAACAACTTTCATTGTTAAAAAAAAGTTTCTCTTTCCTTTGTTTCAATGTCATTCAAAATTAAACAGAGCAGACAGTATTATTGGAACTTTATTTTTTTAAACAACTTTTATCATGATTATAGTACATAAACACTGCGGCAGATTGAATTTGAGTAGGTTTTTTCAACACGCCGTGAAAGATGATGAGAGCTTGCTAGCTACCCAGCAGACCAAGTATAGCTAGCTGGCTAACTAGAATCGTGGCAGGTTGCTGCAGGGCATGAAGGCATTAGGCAGCGAGGATTTATGCCACTGACAGGCAAAACAGACCTGGGCTTCTACCTTGGGCCAAGGTACGGCGACGAGGCATCCTGGTTTAAGGAAGCAATGTTAAATTTAAAAAAATAAAAATCCACAGGGAGACGCTAAAACGCATCAACCAAAACGTGCCAGCTGGTTTTTAATTTGTTGGACTATTATTTCTGAGGCGGCACGTTGGATGACTGGTTAGAGCGTCTGCCTCATAGTTCTGAGGACTGGGGTTCAATCCCCGGTCCCGCCTGTGTGGAGTTTGTCTGTTCTCCCCGTGCCTGTGTGGGTTTTCTCCTGGCACTCCGGTTTCCTCCCACATCCCAAAAACATGCACGGTAGGTTAATTGACAACTCTAAATTGTCTGTAGGTGTGAATGTGAGTGCGAATGGTTGTTTGTTTGTATGTGCCCTGCGATTGGCTGGCAACCAGTTCAGGGTGTACCCTGCCTCCTGCCCGATGATAGCTGGGATAGGCTCCAGCACGCCCGCGACCCTCGTGAGGAGAAGCGGCTCAGAAAATGGATGGATGGATGGATATTATTTCTGAATAGTACAAGGAGTAATTTTTCGGTTCTGATTCACTAGTCATTCGTTATTGTCAATACAAATAGTGAATGGGGAGTTATAGGGCGAGTGCAAGTTATGGAGACCTTGCTTTCAGTTCACAATATATAACTGTGTGTGTTTATCCTCATCAGTTAGTGATGACTGTGCACAGCCACTGTACACTGGGAAGAGGAAACATACTCTTCGACATCTCGCCAATCACAAGGCTCCGAGCTGCATGTTTTGTAGGTCCCATCTCGGAATGTTGGGGTTCAACACCATGCATCATCACGTGATCTCATTCCATTTCAAAGTTTTTAATAATTCACGCTGTCTGGGAATTTCCTTCCCTAATCGCTTTTAATTGGGAAAATATGCTTGGCTACGAGGGCCATCTGTAAAATCACGTTGACCTAATTTTACCCAGAACGTGTCCCATTTTCTCACTTTAATCAAGTGAGCTGTGAAGAGGGAATACATCTGTAGTGGCTCCCTACTATTCAGGAAGCTCTACTCTTGCTGACTGCCAGCTGTGTTCAGAGACGTGTTAAAGTGTGGTGTTAGGTCCCACACACAAGCTTTGGGGACTGCTGAGTCCATAATCAAGGAGAAGTTAGTTTGACTGTGTATTGATTCTACAAAGCTATTTAACAAGATGATGTTAATTGGGTACTCTGATCTCTGTGTGAGGGTTCTGAAGTTATATGCATAGATGCGATAATGATATGGATAAATTGGGCTGCATTTGCAAGCAAATGTTCATGTCATGATTATACGTACTTGTCAAGCTGTTAACCCCATCACACTGTTTGTATGGTTTGTTTTAGTCCCTATGAAGCAATTCCAATGCTTCAGATTCAGTTCTACATCACTGGTAGAAGTTTTTGGTCAGGTGTCTTGAGCCACATTTTCATCCAGTGGTACAGCTCACCAAGGTATGGTTTGGATTAGGTTTCAGGCTTGCATCTACTACATTGCGGGTTACGTAGGATCATGGTAACTACATCAGATAAGTAGATGTTATGTCATACCATACCAGCGAGAGAGTCGGTAGTTTGCCAATAAATTAAACCAACAAAATAAACGTGTTCCAGTACAGTGTAGTGTGCTGTCAGTACATGTCTCTGTATACTTCCGCTCAATAATTTGGAACATGGATAAAGGTGGAAAATCTTTGTCTTCTAATCAATGGACAGCAGTTAGTCTAGCTCCACCCTATCCTAAATAGTATAATACTAAATAGTGGGACGGTTGGTGCTGGATATTTCTGGATCCTTTACAATGGACTAAAACGCTTGGTGGAAACAAGGTTTCTCTTAAAGGGGTGACCTGAAAGACTCTTGAGAAAACACACAATCACAGCTGTGACTATTCACACTGAGATGACCTAATGTCATATATCATACCAACATAATATGTTGAATTGTGTGTTGGTGGGCTTTCATCTGGAGAACGCTGTTGAAAATCACTCCAAAGTGAAACGGATAAGGATTATGACTAGACTTCTGTAAATTACGATGTCAAAGCTAGTTTGACTGGAACGAATTTGTGTGTGTGGTGTGTGTATTAACTTCAATATTTGACACTTGACCACACTTACACACACTAAAATACGATTTATCTACATGTAACTCCGACCAGTCGACCATTATCCCAGACTGGGAATCAAGAGGCCACAGCTTGACGTGACTGTTTTGTTTTTGTGTTTGATGGTTTGATGATGTGTGATACCTCTTTAGCCATAAACTTCCTGAAGGCTAAATTATTGTCTTCTTCCCCTAAAATTGTGGCTTGCTAATTAGAGAGCTTCTGGACTATTTCATTAATGTTACTCATGTGTGAATTTGTGCCAGTGTTCTTAGCAGAGTTTGCTTATGGAAGTGCTTATTTTCTTTGCTCACAGGAGGAAGGCAGACATCCATTCGTTCCCTAAACAATTCTTCCACCTTTGTATTCTCTGACCGCAGTTCAAGGACTCCTCTTTCCTTATATATAGCTTGGCTTAAGCAAGGATCTCTGACTTTAGTTTCTATGTTTGATATTATGTGAGCATGTGGACAGGAGTGAGAAACGTAAAATGTGTTAAGTATAAGCGCCTTACCTACCTCAGGATGAAATTGTCTCTAGTGTGTCGGCACTTAATTTTAAGCTCTCCATTGAAATACAGTATACCAGAGGGACGCTCACACTTCAAGTAAAGAGACCCTTCGAATGCTCTTTCACTAATGCCACACATTTTTGTAAGAAGTACACGAGGCTCCTGTTTGCTGAAGAATTGACTCTCTTTTCCTAATTAGCTCAATTGTATTGTGCAGGAAGAACAGTTGGTCATGGTTGGCACTTGTAGTTACTATGTCAGAGGAGGAGAATGCCAAACTAATTTACAATGCTGAGAATAGAGGCACTGAGTTCCCTTTCCTCTTCCTGCAGACTGCTTTTGTGGCATTGTGTGGTGTCCTTAAATATATTTCACATTTACACAAATACTCAAAAGAAGGGCTCAGTTTAGAGGTTTATTTATACCAAGTAGCTGTATTCTGACACAATCATAGTAGGTAGTCCTTTCATCCAAAAGCTAATGGGATACAAAATAAAACTGTACACTCAAACAAGCACTCAAATTTAATCAAGATACACAATGTCCTCTATGAAACACACAGGAAAACTCATAAGCTTCATATCAGTAACGCTGGGTTGACAAATGTACTCCAAAGGTCTTTTCTGAGTTCGACTCTGTCGATCCTTCTGGTTTCTACATTGCCTAATCTCATAACTCACAGGTATAAAGATGCTCAACATTTGCAGACTTAATCCTGCAACCTCCAAAGGTGAACATTTCAATATGTTGAACGTTCCACTCGCATGAACAAAGGAGTTTAGTCTAGTGCGGAACTCGGTCACAGCTTGGAGTTTGTGTAATGCTACCAAAAACATGTTCATACTAACAGTAATAGCATGAGGTTGTTATGAATCAAAAATATTTGCTCTGTTGAATGTCTGCAAATGTTTATTCTTGTCATATTAACCCTTATAATGAGTATTGGAATCTTGAGGAAGTTCAGTTCTTGTTTTGCAGGCATCACGTCCTCCGAAATCTGCCGACGTAAATAGTTAACAGAGAAACACTTAAAGGTAGAGTTTGCTGCTTATAAACAACAACAAAAAAACTTTTGCCATATGATAAAACTGTATGATCTGAGAGAATATTATTGAAATGATCTTTTGATAAATCATCCCTCTTTGGCCCCATGTTATGCCTCTAATTTAATTTTAATTATTTTACAACTAGCAACAAGAATAGTCAATCAGAGACTGTAGAAATAAGGAGACTATTATAGTTCCTTGGCGGGATTATTTAATTCGGGTTAGTAACAGAAGGAATATGCCAGGTCTCGAGACAAATCAAGGCTAAACATGTATAACGGTAGTGTCCTATACGTGGCCGGCTGAATGGCTAGGCTCGGAAAACCACCAGTGGTGACGTCACCGTTCTCACCGGGGTAATTCATGCTACCAATGTGCGGCTGACCGTGGTTCACTCTGAGGCGGCAAGGCAAGTGCGGGGCACCTTTCCCTTCCTGGATCTTTTTTTCCAAGCTTTGTGAGCTCGGGCATTTCTTTGGGCAGAGATGTGAGGCAGTGGGGGCAGGGAGTGAAGTAAGGCTACATTCAAATCTTAATAAGCAGTTTGAAAACGGCATATTCTACCTTTTAAGTACCAAGACCTGAACAACATTTACATAAGGAGCAGCGGATGCTTCGCAGCCTCTTATTGTGCACTGTCACATGGTTTGAGCATTCCTGTTCTTTGTACCATGTCAGGAATGGGATCATGTGGGTATGTTCTCAGAAAACACACTTGCGTCTGTGCATGGCGGCCAGGCTAATTTGTTCAAGTCTTTGTATTAGCTCAGCTACTGGGAAAACTCAGTAGAGATGTGCTTAGGCTTCTATTGATTGGGCATACCTAGATAATCAATTGATGGGCTTGTTTTAATATTGAAGTTAAATATGTTGCTTGTCTTTTGAATTAAATGTTTTCTTGAATAAATTGTAATTCACAATGCCACGATTATCTTTTTTCATTCTCTTTTACTAGCCTAAGATCATTCCTTCCACTAGGAAAAAAAGGTGAAGGCTGAATAGGACTACAACACTGATGTCCTCATGAAAATAATCATGCTGCAGCTCACTTCACAATGGTTATGGTTGACAGTAAACAGCAACATGCGGAATACATCTTTGTGGGTGGCAGTGAAGGGAGATTTTTGCTCCCAGTCAGTCAAGCGGAGCGCTCATCAGAGTCACACAACATTTACAGATTTTGGAACTCTGTGCACACAGAAGGTGCGCCGCATTATAAGGCGCCACGTCCATTTTGGAGAAATTTTAAGACTTTTAAGTGCGCCTTTTGGTTGTGAAAATACGGTAATCAAATCTAGTCTGTGCAAATCATGAATATGGAAGAAGTGACAAAGCCTTATTGCAAGAACATGTGTCCTCTCTGTTTGCTGGAAACTATCAGGGCAGCAAATGGCTAATCTCTGCTGACATCAGCGGGGATATGGTTGCGTCATCACAGGTGGCCCTCCACTACTAAGGGATTTTGAGGAATAAAAAAAGGATTTAAGATGCAGTGTGTGTAATTTATGTCTGTCAGCTCCATGCCTCTTTAGGTTAGCAGTATAGGCTTACTGAGAATATGCACCAACTACTGTATCCTTTGCTTCAAAGTCAATATCTGTATAGAGCACATTTAAAAGAGGTACACAAGTAAAGTACAAAACAAGATCCCATTAGTTTTAGAAATGGGTGGTCTTGCAAAACCAGAACAATGGAATTTTTTTTCTCTGTGGTGGTCAGTGTTTTGTGTCTGTGCATGAATGTTTTAACTTCTTGGCCAAGCAGCCTGACCGCAGACAAACTGTTAGACATTGCTACAATAGAAAAACTTCTGTTACTTTTCAGAAGACCCAAGCACTCACTTTAAAAAAAAAAGTCAGGTTATAGTAAACCTACACAGTGTGTGTGTAAAGTGTGACTCTTAATTAGACAAGCAGCGTCAAATTAGCCAAGACAGGAAAAGGATGGCGTCTTAATGGAGTCTTGATTGAGGTCACTGGTAGCCATCTTTTCTCTGTGCTGTGGGCATCACAATAATGGGTAGTGCCTTAAAGCAGCATTTGTTAATGTCACTATTCAGGATTTCACTAGAGTAGTCAGCCCCCTGTGGGAATTGTCACTTGAATCTGAACTCACGTACGCTGTACTTTAGGACATCATACAAAAATTTAAATGAACAGTAAATTACCTAATAATTTGACCCAAATCCCTAGGTGTGGCAAATCAAATCATTTTTCAATTTTTTCGACTATTTTCATAAAATACATTAATAAAGAAACAACCAAAATATCTATAATTTTCTTTTAGAATGAAACTATCTTTTGAATTCCCTACATCAGCATATATTTAGTGAAGTATTTAATACACTGTAGACCTTGCTGGATTAGTCTTTTAAGCACAAATGCTACTCCTGTGCGGTGTTCCACCTGTGTTGATTTGAGTTGTGACACAATTAGGCTTTTCACAATAATTACGATATCGACTTATCGTTTAATAAATGAAATGGACACGATGGTTATTCCGGACTGGATAAATTGTCATTGTTGTGGTGAGCTGGCGTGCATATCACACAGTGAGCTGACAGAGTTGGATTACTACAGTGATGTTCGACTCAAGTTCACCAATCAAACGATACAAGAAACTCACATATTCGCATGCAAAGTCTTCTATTTGGCTTCCCGGGCCAATCAAAGTGAGTCGTGACAGCTGCACGCGACTCGTGTTTACATTACAGCTTACGAAAAAGAACAGCTTTAACATGCAGTGTAGTTATGTCACTGCCCAAGCTTGGATATTTCAGCCCACTTATAACTTGAGAAAACACCTTGTGGTAAGTTGCAGATGTTTTTGCTGCTGTTTTGGCTGTGCATATGGTCTGTGCTGTAAAACATGCATCTTGCTCTCTCTCTCTCTCTGTCTCTCTCTCTCTCTCTCTCTCTCTCTCACACACACACACTATCAATATGTCTGCTTGTCAAACTACTTCATTCAGTCATTTTAGTGGGTAAAGCAAATAATGTTTCTGTAAGGCCCTATGCATGTGTGGTTGTACCCCACCCCCACCCCCCCATCGTCAATTTCAGTTCAATTACCGTATTTTCATGACCATAAGGCGCACTTAAAAGTGTTACATTTTGTCCAAAATGGACGGGGCGCCTTATAATGCGGCACGCCTTATGTGTGCACCCAGTTCCAAAATCTGTAAATGTTGTTGTGTGACTTTGCTGACCGCGCCGCTTGACTGACTGGGAGCATTTCCTGCCGACACGCTGCCTATATAGAGGAAAGGCGGATGTGACTGAGGACAGCCTGTGGACTTTAAAGGGGGAAGGGTGCACGTGAAAGAGAACGCTTAAGGCACGCCCCCAGTAGGTATATAGCACCGGTAGGTACATTGTGGAAAACAACATCGGTTTGGCTAAGGACCGCCGAAAATGGCACCTACGAAGAGACACGCTTACGAAGCACAGTTTAAACTCCAAGCTATCAGTTACGCGGAGGAACATGGGAATCGAGGAGCCGCGAGAGAATTCAAGATCAACGAATCCATGGTTCGCAAGTGGAGGAAGCAGGAAAACGCCAGCATCATTGCTGAACAGCCCCCCGGCAACGGGACTGACTCCGACAATGACGAGAGGGAACCCGGCATGTTTGATGGAGAACATACCCAGCTGTTCATTTCGGATACAGAAGATGAGGACTTTGATGGATTTGTGGATGAGGATTGATCAAAAAAATAATGTGAGTACATTGTTAAATACTTCAATAAAATACAACCGAACTCAGTTTTGCTCCCGCTGCCTATTTAAAAACATTGTTTTAGTGTGCATGCATGCTACCCTATGTTTTAAGCTAGGGTATGTTTTACCATGCCTGCGCCCAATAATAAGTAGGACCTTATGTATGTGTTAAATACAGAAATAGACCCCGTAACTGAGACTGTGCCTTTCAATACGGTGCGCCTTATGTTCGTGAAAATACGGTAAATTTTTTTTTATTTCAGTTGTTTATTTTCACCTCCCCTCTCAAAAAGACACACAAATAACTCAGTTGTGTTGTACAAATTCTAGGTCACATTAATGGTGGAATTTTTTTAAAAATGATTTATCTTGGTCAAAATTCTTTTACAACACAAAAACCTGGCATTTGAACAGGGGTGTTTAGACTTTTTATATCCACTGCAGCCTTGTTCCTGTTTTTGTAATCCTACTGGTGATCCTACAGTATTGTGCTGTTTAACAAGTAAAAACCATATAGTATAAGACCATTTCTTGAGCTGAATTTGCCTTAATTTATTTTACAAAGATTTTATTTTATATAATTATTCGTTTTAGATTAAGTGATATTGTTCAACAATATCAGAATTTTTATTTGACATTCATACTCTGATTTAAAAAATAAATAAATCAGTTACTCACTAGTTATTCACTTTTCACTGAATACTTTCTTACTCAAGTAATTATTTGGAGGACTAATTTTTACTTTTACTTTAGTCATATTATTCAGAAGTAACAGTACTCTTACTTGAGTGCAATATTTACCATTTACCATGATAGTTTTTGGGAAAATATATAGTCTTTAAAAAAATTATCGTGACAGGCCCAGACACCCTCGTGCATACCCAGACTGAAAACTTGACATGCATTCAACAGTATCATATACATTTTCAAAAACTTCCCCTTGAGACCCACTTTCAAATGTTTGCTTATTCAGGCTCCTGTTTTGAAAAAAGACATTAGTTTTTTTGTTTTTGTTTTTTTGTTAAAAAGGCTCTTGTGTAGGCTTGCTTTGGTTTGTCGATTTGTTTCAAATCAGATTTAAAAAATAGACACAAGGCACAGTGTCACATATAAAAGCTCTACCGCCATTGTTGCCTGCTTATGGGTTTACACACATTAGGTGACAGCTGCAACAAATGCGGTGTCGACTGAATGGGGGTTGTGTGTCACTGCTTGTAGTGGCCATCATGACAAGTCCAGTCTGATACCCATATGGAAACGGTGCCAAGCAGCTTTATGACTTGCCTCTAGGACTTGTCATCATCCACCTGCTGTCCCCCACTCAGGATCACATTGAATGACTGTAGCAGGTCTTGATGAAGCCCGTGTGAACCTGGTAATAACCACACAAACTAAGTTGATCTTAAACTTAAGCGCGCACGCGCACCCACACACACACACACACACACACACGCACACACTCGCACATCAGAAAGTGTTTTCCCTGTGCTCTGTACTGTTCAGGAATGCACTGTTTACACAGCCGGGCCTGTCCTAGGCCTACATCAGTATTTTACTGTTTTAGGTGTCTGCTGGTTGTCACTGACATATATTATGCTGTACTATTGAACATCTTGAACTCCATTGTATTTTTGCCATCAGATTTGAGCATAGGTTGTTGCCATTTAATATTGTTATTCAAGACTTACAGGAAATTTGCTAGCATTGTTAAAGAAAAAAAGTTTCATTGTAACACTGTTTTGTTACAAGAGACTCATCTCCTATCCCTCCTGCTAGAATTGAATCTCTTGCGATGTCAGAGCAATGTGCTCCATCAGTACACAAACAAATATAAACATATATTTTTTTCTAGAAGAAGCATAATGTCCTCAAGCTCTCCTAGGCTGAAGAGCTCATAAATTAGACAAGAAATTGAATTACCCTTGAAGGGCTTTTAGGCACAGAGATGTGCTGTTTCTTTTCAGGGGCAGTTAATATGTATTCTTCTTGATGTTTATAGGAGTATGACTGGAGCTGGATTATTGTTGTAGTTGTCACCATGTAGCAGTCCTACTCTCTCTGACACAATGACGTTAGGGATTTGCCAGTGCACATGAGATGCCTGTCTGCTGGTGTCTCCTCACAAGTGGGGCAAACTGATATTTTTTTTTTTGGGGGGGGAGGGTTAAAATTTGTATTATTATTATTTTATTTTTAGGTGTTGAATTGTGTTGCTCCCACAGTGTCAAACAGAGCTGCCGTCTGACACATGAACAATGTTATCAGAGACAACAGCTGGAAAACAACTGTAGAAGTGATAAGAAGAGTCATGTTCAGTATTATCATTTTACCAAGCTTCTGGTCTCTTTGGAAGTGTATTTTTTTTCAAATTAATTTTATTTATTTATTTTATTAAATTTTATCCCCCTGCTTCTAATTCCTGCCTCGCTTCCTAAAACCATTGTGTTGCCTTCCTATACAGTGGTACTCATGGCATTTCCTGCATGGTAGAGGTGGAGGTTTTCACATAGAACATGGTGTATTTGAACACATTTTGACTTGTCTGGCAAATCTACTGACTTAGTTTTATTTGTTTCCAATAAGGACATATGACAGCTTACAAAATCGTCACTCTTCAAATCACCGCCGTCATTTAAAAAGTGACTGGTGCTGTTTGTATTTAGATAATTATAAAATGAGTCACTCAGTGACGCCAACAAAAAGCTGCTCATTTTCACAGCTTCAAATCACTACTGGCACGATGACATTACAACATAATAAACTTTGTGTCAAAAATGATTTGTAAACAATATTCCAGCCAGTTGTGATAATTGGCATTTTAGCCTTAAAGAGTTCAATGCCCCATCCATCCATGTTCTATACTACTTATCCTGTTCAGGGTCACAGGGCCTATCCCAGCTGGCTTCGGGCGAAAGGTGGACTACGCCCCCTGGACTGGTCACCATTCAATTACAGGGAACATATAAAAGACACATACTGACTCTCATATTCACACCATCACAGAGTGGTGAGGATGGAACCCATGTTTCCTTCATGGAAGTGAGGCGAGTGAACCACTACACCGTCAGTGACCCAGTTAAGGGCGCTTTTGGTGATTGTTGCAATCCTATTCAACAAGTCAGGGCTGTTTTTAAAGACTGCTATCATTCAGGGGTCGTTTACACAATACTCTGTTCAACTAAATATTGAGTAAAACTTGTCGATTTGGAAAAGAAAAACGTTTTTGTTTCAAAAAGGTTGTACCATTAGTCAGCCCAACAACATTCTTGAATCAGTCTTTAGGGGTAATTGACAGTGAATGACATTAAGCTACAATAGAGATGTATTCATTTAAGCAAAACAATGTACAACCCCAATTCCAATGAAGTTGGGACATTGTGTTAAACAAATAAAAACAGAATACAATGATTTGCAAATCATGTTCAACCTATATTTAATTGAATACACTACAAAGACAAGATATGTAATGTTCAAAATGACAAAAATGATTGTTTTTAGCAAATAATCATTAGCTTAGAATTTTATGGCTGCAACACGTTTCAAAAAAGCTGGGACAGGTGGCAAAAAAGACTGAGAAAGTTGAGGAATGCTCATCAAACACCTGTTTGGAACATCCCGCAGGTGAACAGGCTAATTGGGAACAGGTGGGTGCCATGATTGGGTATAAAAAGAGCTTCCCTGAATTGCTCAGTCATTCACAAGCAAAGAAGGGGCGAGGTTCACCTCTTTGTGAACAAGCACGTGAGAAAATAGTCAAACAGTTTAAGGACAATGTTCCTCAACGTACAATTGCAAGGAATTTAGGGATTTCATCATCTACGGTCCATAATATCAATGTGTAAAGGATATCGCCTCATGGGGTCAGGAACACTTCAGAAAACCAATGTCAGTAAATACAGTTCGGTGCTACATCCGAAGTGCAACTTGAAACTCTACTATGCAACGCAAAATCCATTTATCAACAACACCCAGAAACGCCGCCGGCTTCTCTGGGCACGAGCTCATCTAAGATGGACTGATGTGGTCCGACGAGTCCACATTTCAAATTGTTTTTGGAAATTGTGTACGTCGTGTCCTCCGGGCCAAAGAGGAAAAGAACCATCCGGACTGTTATGGACGCAAAGTTTAAAAGCCAGCATCTGTGATGGTAAGGGGCTGTGTTAGTGCCAATGGCATGGGTAACTTACACATCTGTGAAGGCACCATTAATGCTGCAAGGTACATACAGGTTTTGGAGAAACATATGCTGCCATCCAAGCCACATCTTTTTCATGGACGCCCCTGCTTATTTCAGCCAGACGATGCCAAACCACATTCTGCACGTTTTACAACAGTGCGGCTTCGTAATAAAAGACTGGCCTGCCTGCAGTCCAGACCTGTCTCCCATTGAAAATGTGTGGTGCATTATGAAGCGTAAAATACGACAATGGAGACCCCGGCCTGTTGAACAGCTGAAGCTGTACATTAAGCAAGAATGGGAAAGAATTCCACCTACAAAGCTTCAACAATTAGTGTCCTCAGTTCCCAAACGTTTATTGAATGTTGTTAAAAGAAAAGGTGATGTAACACAGTGGTAAACATGACCTTGTCCCAGTTTTTTTGGAACGTGTTGCAGCCATAAAATTCTAAGTTAATGATTATTTGCTAAAAACATTAAAGTTGATCAGTCTGAACATTTAATATCTTGTCTTTGTAGTGTAATCAATTAAATATAGGTTGAATGTGATTTGCAAATCATCGTATTCTGTTTTTATTTATGTTGAACACAACGTCCCAACTTCATTGGAATTGGGGTTGTATATAGCTTGTTCCTTTTTAATAGCTACTATTGATATGTAGCTAATTCTTCTCCTCAGGAATTGATCAATCATCCTGTCTGTTTGCTTGAAGTGTTTTACATCTGTCCATGTAGCAAAGCCAGTCTGACAGGTTAGAGTGAAACTGCCGCATACTTGTGCTGCACCTGTCAGCGGCTGCACTGGGCGGCACTGGGCCGCAGAATGCAGTGCAGGGGTGGGGGAGCAGAAGTTACACTGTTATTGGGAAAATGGCACCACACACACTCAGAGAATCCTCTTTGTTGTAAAACATATATATTTGTATTATTAACAAGGCGTTGCCTGAACTCTTTCAGAATTAACATAAGAGATATCTTTAAGTCCAGATTACACTCTACTGATGTAGCAGATGTGTCCCCACCCTGGTTAATAGCTTCAATTTAAGAACTACGTGTCATCCGGCCCATGTCCTCAATGTTCATATGGGGTGTGCACACATGGTGTTGGAGGTGATTGGTGTCAGGTGACCTTTTGTTTCCATGGCAACAAGGTCTTAATTCCACAGGCGCCGGTCATCTGCAAGGGCTTGGCTGATAACCACATAAAATCTTCCCGGATGCGTGCACATTCACATCCACATAGCGTTGGGAACCAGTAGATAAACATTGGTGGTGAGAGGATAAGCTTTTAGTCTCATGATATTGCGGTCAGATAACTTTGTTTACTTGTGTGAGTAGGGACAGACCACATTCTTGTCATTTTTTTGCACAGACAGAGAGGTACAACAGACTTGTTATCCACATCTGGTTAGTGCAGTATACCTTTGATGGAAGACTGACTGATATATGGCGATTTGTAGAATTCAGGAACGCATACGGTAAATATAAAAACTATATATTTCAAGTAAGCACACATTTTATTTATAACAAAGTTTACAATCTGTTGCCACCAGATGGTCCATCTACTACTAAGTAGAGAAAGTAATTTATTTTCATCAGTTTCACTACAGACTGAGCAGGAAAGTCACTGAATTAACTGGATCTGTCTTGTGATATGAACTTGACTTCAGACTGCTCGCTCACTGTACCTCGCTATTCATGGATAACGAGCAACAACCTCTGGCTTCTCTCCTTTGTTGTGAGTAGAAAGACAGTTTTTAATTGTATGGCTTTATCTGTAGAATCACATCAATTCAGCAGACTGTGTTTAGACTTTACACCGATTTTATCGGCCTTATCGGTATCTGCCGATAATTAGCATTTTATGCTGATCGGCTTTAATGTCATAATTCGTCGATCAGATCAATGACGTCATTGATCGGCTCCGCTAAAGACATTTACTCCGCGTCACCATCGTGCACAGTATATTTAAATCCAAACGCTAGTTTATTTTTAGCTGTGTCGCTGTCTTTTGACGTAGACCTGTAAATATCTGACGGCCCAAAAAGTTATTTAAAAAAAAACAAAAAAAAAAACATGCCGGCGGTTTAGAACAGACAACACGTCTGAGACAGACAACATGTAATGCCCGGATTACACTACATGACAAATGTGCTCTTTCATGATTGCATTATGTCAGACTACTGCAATAAAATCTTGTATTCCGATACCACCGCATCCCATTTTTTACGATCATTGGACTTTATCTTGTCAACTCAAATGTGACCGGATACACTCGTTACCGTGGCGACGACAACAAGAGTGGAGCACGCCGACTTTGTATTATAAGGACAAAATGGGGAAAAACGTGTGTTGGTGGTCACCGGTGCTAAGGACAGGAGAGGACGTTCGTTTAAGGCTTGCTTGAAGTATGTTCACGTACTTTTAATATAATACGGCTCACAAGCAGGCAGCAAAAAGTTATGTAGCCTACTGCTACCACGAATGGTTGGACGTAAACATGCTGCCGTTCTGTCGAATCATGCTCTAAGGTTTCGGTGTGGGTGAAGTAATTTAATTACAGTAAGTTATTACCCATTATTTCTGTCATGTAATCTTGGTTTGACCTGACTGATTAGACTACACAATCTGACTAGAGCAGTGATTTCCAACCTTTATGGAGCCAAGGCACCTATTTTACAATTGAAAAATCTCACGGCACACCAACAAACGAAAATGTCACAAAAGGTGGATACATTAATTATTATATTTACTTCCTGCCATCTAATAGAAGACTATTCTTTTGTTTTCTGTCACTATGCCTCACTGGCATAAATAGAGGAACAAAGATACATTATTTATGGTAAATAGATTTTTTGGAGCAATTGGACACACAAGTATATACAGTAAATGAACAGGTAATTTAAATAGACACATTCCTCTATCATGTGATCGGATCGGTGATCGGTTACCGTTTTTTTAAACTCGCTGATCGGTCCCAAAAATCCTGAGCGTGTAAAGCCTAACTGTGTTTCTGTTCCACTTTCTACTAATCTATGGGAGCCAGTTGTATTGTTTTTCACTGAATAAAAAATTGACCATCGTAACTGAAAATGGAAAAGAATTTGGACTAAGTCTCACTGTTGTAGCTGTAACAGTATCCGCACTCCCAGGAAAACTTGCTATACAAATTTGGACTGTGTCTATTCATTCAGAAGAACATTTGTAAGGTCAGAGGTCACAGACGTTGGCTCACAATACCTGCTTAAGTTCATCTCAAAGATGGTTGATGGGGTTGATGTCAGGGCTCTGTTTTTTTCACACCAAACTCATACAAACATTCATTTGTTACAACTTGGAAGCAGAGAAGTCCAAAATGTTATGTTAAAATGACGAATTAAGACACAATACAATGAGAAGTAAGGGGCCTAACCCCATGATTGTGATTAATTGTTGAGTCTGCCGGGGGAACAAACGTGCTCCAAAGCTCCCCGGCATCCACGTTTCATCCATAGAAAGCATTTACAGAACATGACAAGCCCCCATCAGAATATGACTGGCTGGGAGGGAATGTACTGGCATCTGCGGTAAACTGTGGGTCGAAATGTTGTTAACCTTTGATCATCCCGGACTCTGTAGCATCATCAACACGACCTGTCATGGATATTGTGATAGACCGTGAGAAAACGTAGAAAGACTTGAATATGCACTTCCCTCTGTTTTAAAATAAACAAAAACAAACAGGACCTCATGCCAACAAGGTGTCACTGTTGGGGTAAATGCTCATATACTGTTAGTCTGTCTTGAATAGCATTCATTTTTAGATAATCACTTCATCTGTTCTTGTTAGACATACAAGTACGTTGCATCTTTTTAATTTCATCCATTCATTTTCTCTACCTCAGTAACTTTTACTTACCATTTACAAAAAAACAAAAGTAGTACCGGTAATAATTAGGGATGTCCAGATCCAACTTTTTCACTTCCGATCTGATACCGATATTTTATCCTTGAGTTTTGGCCGATACCAATATCGGTCTGATCCGATTTCAGCAATAATCATACATAATTTACATATTTTGTAGTATGGAATGTTAGAAAAGACATGATCAAGTGATGTTACTCAAACAGAGAACAATAATCAGCAGTAGTAGGTATAGGTTTATTATTAACCAATGGGATACGTAAAGTAACTGTTGTACACGTCTTGGTTACTTAGGGGCAGTGTGGTGCAAGTGATGAGATACTTGCAGGAACAAAAAGTAGAAAACGTCACGATTGAATATTGTTATTATAACTTGTTTTTCACTGTTTGAAGAATACAGTATATGCCAGAGAGTATTAATGCCTGTTTATACAGCGTTTGTGTACCAATAGTCATTATTTTGAGAGATATGTGCCGTGAGTTCGATGCAAATTTTTGTTGGATCATTGTTTTTTTTCATTTATTGTGTGTTTGTTTTGAGCTAGCGATTTTTGTGAATAAAATAGAAGAACGAAACTAAGTTTGTGATATATTTGAACATTAGATAGCAGTAATGCTTTTTGTCTTGTCGGTTTACTTTTCCAGTAAACTTCAGCTGGACTGTCAATAAACGACTTTAAGCAAGCAACATTCACTCTTACTTTTTGCTACTATGTTAGCACCTCAACAACCTGTTGTTGTGATCACGTGGGTTCTGCATGCCATCCAGGCACTGCTGGATAGAAGTGCTGGAGGGGAGCATGTAATGGACTGCTTGTATGAGAGTTTTAGATCCAGTGTGGTCTGATCCTTTTTTTGCTGACGTCGGGCCGATTTCCAATTGCTAAGATCGGGACACACGTAGTAATATTTCTATTTTGTCTTGTGTGTATGGTGAAAGGTAAGTGTGAGAAAAGAAATACTCAAGTAGCCTTGTTTCCACTTTAATGAGACAAACTGGTGCAGGAAAGTTATGTCAATATAGTTGAAACAAATGATGTCATAACTTTGTTCTCCATTGTAAAAGAAAGCTTTAAATATTTTCACTCAGCTAAGTGTGTGCACATGTGGGGAGTTCATGATCTGGCACCTGTACACCCCTCCTGCAATAGCTCTGTGCCCACCTAGGAGTCGTGCCCCACACTTTGGGCAGTTCAGATATAGACCATAATGTGCCTTGGTGCATGCTACACACATACACACACATGCCATCACATTTCACATTTCATAGAGCAGATGTAGTAAGACATGAGACACCAAAGGTCTAATAACGAGTGGGTTTGGTTATCCATCCATTTCTCCTGCTTGTTTTTGCCCAGCTGAATGCCATCTGCACAGAGAAGAAATATTTTAGTCTACCTGAACATGGAACCCAGGTCAACCAGCACAGTCCCATCACTCTATTTTTAGTTGAACTACTGACAGGTCGAGAATGATGTACTAGGCCTTGTGCATTAAAGGGGTAATGATACGGAAAACTTACTTTTTATTTGCTTGTATAGAAATATTTAAGGTTCTGCAGCGCCCTCCCACCCATCATGTGTGAAATTAGACGTGTAATCTTCTGCTAGCTATTTTTTCCCCACAATGATTTAGCAGCTAGTTCTGGGTGATCTGCCACTTTCAAGCCATGGCTGAACTGCATTGTCTGGAGCTCCATGTCAAAAGCAAATGATTAGCAGAACTTTGAGTTTTGTTGGATGCAGAGTAGCAGTCGCTTGATTGCTTAGGCTAGACGATTAATAGATAATAATCTTTTGTTCAAAGCTCACTTGCATTAACAACCTGGCTGCAAACAGAGGTGATAGTTTGGCTATTCCCCCCGCCCCAAAAAAACCAAAAACAAAAAACCAAGAAACGACAACATAAGTTAAATAATTTCTTCTTTGTTTTCCGTATGGCAAGACCTGACATTATGGACAATCTGTGATGAGCACAGTGACAGGTCTCACTGTCATTGGCCACGTAAGCATTGAAGTCCCCCAGCAGAATGATGGAGCCCCCAGCGGGAGTGCTCTCCAGCACCCCCTCCAAGGACTCCAAAAAGGGTGGGTACTCTGAACTGGTGTTTGGCGCATAGGCACAAACAACAGTCAGGACCCGTCCCCCCACCCGAAGGCGGAGGGAGGCTACCCTCTCGTCCACTGGGGTGAAACCCAACGTACAGGTGCCGACCCGGGGAGCAATAAGTATACCCACACCTGCTCGACGCCTCTCACCGTGGGCAACTCCAGAGTGGAAGAGAGTCCAACCCCTCTCGAGAAGACTGGTACCAGAGCCCAAGCTGTGCGTGGAGGCGAGTCCGACTATATCACATACCAGCTCGGGCTCCTTCCCTGCCACAGAGGTGACATTCCACGTCTATAGAGCCAGCTTCTGTAGCCGGGGATCGGATCGCCAAGGTCCCCGCCTTCGGCTACCGCCCAGCTCGCACTGCACCCGACCCCTATGGTCCCTCCTACACGTGGTGAGCCCATAGGAAGGAGGACCCACGTTACCCTTTCGGGCTGTGCCCGGGCGGGCCCCATGGGTGCAGGTCCGACCACCAGGCGCTCGCCTTCGAGCCCCACCACCAGGCCTGGCTCCAGAGGGGGGCCCCGGTGACCCACGTCCGGGCAAGGGAAACCTGAGTCCATTTTTTATCGTCATCATAAGATAAGGTGACGGCTCAAGGAGGGGTGGTTCCAAATTATGTTTCAAAAGTAGTAATTAATCGACATGTTGGAAACCTTTGACCCGAGGTATGTGCTTCCAAGCTGCAAATATTTTGCTGAGGTTGCCTCACCTCACCTATGGAACTTGACATTAGAAAAGAATGTGAGATAGGATAGGTTGTGGTGTTATTCTCCAAGACATATGTACCAGTTGAGCCATGCAGTTTGACACAAAAAGCTGCACTTGTTTTGAATGTCATTGTCATGTTATTTTTCTTCAAGCAAATGTGAAAAACTGACTTTAAAATAATTTTGTGGAAAAATTGAGAGATTTAATTTTAAAGCCATAGCCCCCATTAATTGACGTGAATTAATTCTAACCTAAGGAGTTCTGCCTCAATGAGTTAAAATGTGTTTGACTTTGTGGGCACTTGATTTCCCCCTTCCACGCTCTGGCTTTTGCAGGTATTTGTCTCCGGTAGTTGGAGCCGCTCTAGTACGACAACAGACAGTCAATTGACAGAGAACACTTTTGAGACATAAAGACATTGAGAAAAACAGTCACTGAGCAATAAAGGGTTGCTAGTTATCTGGTAATGCCGGTAAAATTATTATTATTATTTTTTTGACAATTGTGCAAAAAGATGGAGAGTCCTCTAGCACTTAGAGCAGTTCGAATGACTAATCTCGCAATAGTCCGGTGCAATGACCATTGTGCAAAGGGCGCCGAGACTTCAAGGAGCGTATGCAGTTTAAAGTGACGAGTAGTGCGATAATCTGGGACAATGTTGATTGTACAAGTGTTGCAGATACTCCTCAATCAGTGTGCAAATGGGGCAGATGCTACTCTGGCATGAGTGGCCAGTATTGGTCAACAACAGATATACAAATAGTGCAGCGTGGCAAGACTACTACAGTGAGTGCACGAGTAGTATATAATTGGCCCGACAGAAATGTGACAACAAACTCAGACAAAAGAATTTGGCAGCATGTTGCAATGGAATTGTAGGTTAACTGTTTAAGAAGTTGATTGCAAGAGGGAAGAAGCTGTTGGAATGTCTGCTAGTTCTAGTTTGCATTGATCGGTAGCGCCTCAGGAAGGAGCCGGAAGAGCTGGTGACCGGGATGTGGAGGGTCCAAGAGGATTTTGCACGCTCTTGTCTTAGTTCTGGCAGCGTGCAAGTCCTCAATGGTGGGTAGGGGGGTACCGACAATCCTTTCAGCACTTTTGATTGTCCGTTGCAGTCGGAGTTTGTCCTTTTTTGTAGCAGCACCAAACCAGACTGTGATGGAAGAACACAGGACTGATTCGATGACCGCAGTGTAGAACTGCTTCGGCAGCTCCATGGCAGGCCGTGCTTTCTCAGGAGCCGCAGGAAGTACATCCTCTGCTGGGACGGAGTTGATGTTCACTTCAGGTCCTGAGAGACTGTAATTCCCAGGAACTTGAAGGTCTCAACGGTTGACACAAGGCAGCTGGACAGCGTGAGGGGCAGCTGTGGCGAAGGATGCCTCCTGAAGTCCACGATCATCTCTACAGTCTTGAGCGTGTTCAGCTCTAGGTTGCGTCGGCCGCACCACAACTCGAGCCGCTCCACCCCCTGTCGATATGCAGACTCGTCATCGACCTTGATGAGGCCGATGACAGTGGTGTGATCTGCAAACTACAGGAGTTCCAGATGATGAGATCCAGACCCACACAGCAGCCACAATAGTAGTGCAACATGCATACAACATACAACTCAAACACAGACAGTTTGTGGGATGGCGCCTAATATAGGTGCCTTGGTTAAAAGCTTTAGCTTTGTTAAAGTCCCCGAGAATAATGAGGGGTGAGCCCGGGTGTTTTTTTTTTCAATTTCGTTTACTGCACTGCAAAGGTATACTCAGCATTGATTGCAATCTTACAAGCTTTCTGTTACAACAGAAATACAACTCAACATGACTTAAGTATTGCAACTAACTAAAAATGAAACCGAAAGAGAGACCATTTTAGATTGTGTGCGTGTGTGTGTGTGTGTGTGTGTGTGTGTGTGTGTGTGTGGGCGCAGACATACGGCAGTATCAGTATTACCACGATTTTGCAAAAATAATACAAAAAAGAATCAAAGATGTACTCATCAAATGAATTGCTTCAAGTTTTATTTTTGATTTAAAAATAAAAAATAAATAAATAAAATCCCGTTGCATATTAGATATTGTGAATTGGGTGGGGCTCACAGACAATTGAAAAGATTTGTTCACCCCTCCAACCTGTTCACAGTATGCATACAGGGTAATTATTTTTAATTAATTTTTAATCTGCATTCTTATAATAAAAAGGTAATATAGCATATGACCACTCTTGTCTCTGTCGGCTGCTTTCTGCCATGTTTTGTCATCCTCGTCGTCTTGGTCTCTTTCACTGTCGAAGTAACATCGGTTTACATCTTGTTGTTTGAGTCATGGGGAATGATAAAATGAGATTAATTTTGCTATCGTTCATATTTTAGTTCACACCCTTTTTGTGGATCACTGTCTTTCTCAGTGGGCCTAGATAATAAAATCTGCTACTGTTACTTTATGAGACAGTGGCCAGTTGAACACGATTGCACAGTTTAGTAATAGACTAAAGGCTATGTTGCACAATTAAACGGATTTTTATCACGATCGCATTTTGGCTGCCACAATTAAATGAGCCTGATCGTCTGCGATTTTTACATTTTAAAATGCGGGCACTGCTGCATATGAAAAGTGCTTCATTTGCAGCAGTGCCCGCAACCTAGTCAGCCACCCGCCACGCGGCGAACGCATAGTTAAGGCTTCATTTAGGTCCGGCACTGCGCTCTGGTGCCAACTTCAAAAGAAAAGCCTTAAAATGGCATTGCTGTCCAATGTAGTAATATATGAAGCTTTTAATTTGAAATTAGACCTCTCAGCACGTTGGCAGAGAGGCGGCATGTCACGGTAAGACACTATTAGCAATCGTTGTAGCTGCTGCCTTGACTTCAACTTTTCAGCTGGCTTGACCGCAATGAAAAAATCCCGGAAGTAAATACAGAGGAAAATGACAACTGTCGAGTTCTTTGCATTTTGTGTACTGTCAACGCTCAAGCAGAACATATTGCCTTCTATGCATTAACTGTATTTGCTTCCATTAAGTTGCAATTTGTGTTTGCACTCTTTAATAGCACATTTATTCTGTTAGCCCTTGCTAAAGTAAAGTTTTTGGGGTACATTTTTTTTCAATTATTATCATTTACTCTTACAACCCCAATTCCAATGAAGTTGGGATGTTGTGTTAAACAAATAAAAACAGAATACAATGATTTGCAAATCATATTCAACCTGTATTTAATCGAATACACTACATATTTAATGTTCAAACTGATAAACTTGATTGTTTTTACCAAATAATCATTAACTTAGAATTTTATGGCTGCAACACGTTGGAGGAAAACTGGGACAGGGTCATGTTTACCATGGTGTTACATCACCTTTTCTTTTAACAACATTCAATAAACGTTTGGGAACTGAGGACACTAATTGTTGAAGCTTTGTAGGTGGAATTATTTCCTATTCTTGCTTGATGTACAGCTTCAGCTGTTCAACAGTCCGTGGTCTCTGTTGTCGTATTTTGCGCTTCATAATGCACCATACATTTTCAATGAGACACAGGTCTGGACTGCAGGCAGGCCAGAGTAGTACCCACACTCTTTTACTACGAAGCCATGCTGTTGTAACACGTGCAGAATGTGGTTTGGCATTGTCTTTGTGAAATAAGCAGGGGCGTCCATGAAAAAGACGTTGCTTGGATGGCAGGATATGTTTCTCCAAAACCTGTATGTACCTTTCTGCATTAATGGTGCCTTCACAGATGTGTAAGTTACCCATGCCATTGGCACTAACACAGCCCCATACCATCACAGATGCTGGCTTTTGAACTTTGCGTCCATAACAGTCTGGATGGTTCTTTTCCTCTTTGGCCCGGAGGACACGACGTCCACAATTTCCAAAAACTATTTGAAATGTGGACTCGTCAGTACCACAGAACATTTTTCCACTTTGCATCAGTCCATCTGAAATGAGCTCGGGCCCAGAGAAGCGGGCGGTGTATTTGGGTGTTGTTGCTAAATGGCTTTTACTTTGCATAGTAGAGTTTTAAGTTGCACTTACGGATGTAGCACGGAACTGTATTTACTGACAATGGTTTTCTGAAGTGTAACTGTGCCCATGTGGTGATATCCTTTACACATTGATGTTGGTTTTTGATGCAGTGCCGCCTGAGGGATCGAAGGTCACGGCATTCAATGTTGTTTTTCGGCCTTGCCGCTGACATGCAGTGATGTCTCCAGATTCTCTGAACCTTGTGATGATATTATGGACTGTAGATGATGAAATCCCTCAATTCCTTACAATTGTACGTTGAGGAACATTGTCCTTAAACTGTTCGACTATTTTCTCACGTACTTGTTCACAAAGAGGTGAACCTCGCCCCATCTTTACTTGTGAATGACTGAGAAATTCAGGGAAGCTCCTTTTATACCCAATCATGGCACCCACCTGTTCCCAATTAGCCTGTTCACCTGTGGGATGTTCCAAACAGGTGTTTGATGAGCATTCCTCAACTTCTTTTTTTGCCACCTGTCCCAGCTTTTTTGGAATGTGTTGCAGCCATAAAATTCAAAGTTGATTATTATTTGCTTAAAAAAATAAAGTTGATCAGTTTGAACATTAAATATCTTGTAATGTCTTTGTAATGTATGCAATTAAATATAGGTTGAGCATGATTTTCAAATCATTGTATTCCGTTTTTATTTATGTTTAACAACGTCCCAACTTCATTTGAATTGGGGTTGTATTTAAAGATTCATTTTGAACTAAAACTGTTGCATATTCTTTAAGGAATAATCGTGATTAATAATTGTGATTACGATATTGATCAAAATAATCGTGATGATTAGTTTGGCCATAATCGTGCAGTCCTACTAAAGGCTAAACATACCAAGGAGAAAACTGTGATAGGGGTTTTTCCACCTATCAAAATGTTACCCCTCCTGCTCTCCTGAGACTCATTCCACTATTCAAACTGAAATCAATCCCCATCGCTCTGTGTACCTCCTCCTCTTCTATCCCTGATTCTGCTCAGTCTTTCATTCCTGACTTATCATCCCCTTTTCACGAGTGGTTCCAATGTAATGAGGGCAAAGTTGGTCTAAAAGAATATTTGCTTCAAAGCTGCTGCTTCTACCATTGAAGTGAAGGCTGACCCCCATCTTTATCCAAGACTCCATTTGGCATTCATCCCCAGAACTACGTCTTAGGTCACTGTCACCTCATGGCCCCTTCTATCTGCCATGGGTGCTCGTCTTTCTTTGTGTTCCCACACTAAACAGAGACCATGTTGACATTTTTCTTGTGGACCTGTCAATTTTTTCTCATACAGCAGGCAAACCTTGATTGTGGATAGGTCAAAAAAGGGTGACAGTGGGGAAGAAGGTTGAGCTGCTCAACAAGTGTTTCAATGACTGGTTGATTGGTGGTTTGAATTTTTATGAGCATTTACAGATAGACCTTATAGGCCTTTTGTGGTCTGTAGCAACAGTATGGGGACTGAAGTACACCAGTGTTGTGTCTTTATATTATATAAAACATAAACATAAAACAAAAAGTCACAAATTTTCAGGGTCCCCAATAAATGGAAAATATAGCTGCTCTGTACCTCAAGTCAGGAAGAAGGCTGATTAACGGTAATTAACATCAGTGAATTAGTGATTTCTTGTTTTACGGTTGAGGTTTCTGTTGTGGTAATTATTCCATTTAGCCCACACATTGCAGGTGTCTTATGGCTGGATCAAACTACAAGACAAATTTGGTCTTTCACGATGGCACTATGTCAGACTACTGCCATTAAATCTTGCTGTATCTCGGTCAGACAGTGGGAACACTACATATGTCTTCCGATACCGCTATATCCCATCTTTTATGATCACTGGGCTTTATCTTGTCAAATCAAACACTGGTGGAACCAGAAAACGTGTCAACGTGACTGGATACATCTGTTACCATGGCGACGATAACGACAATGGGTCGCGCCAATGCCTTGTATAGTGTTGGAGGGGAAAAAAGAACAAAGAGGAAAAGCGTGGTGTTGTCACCGGTGCTCGGATGTGGGCTGTCCATTCAAGAAGAGCTTGAGGTATGTTCACGTAATTTTAATATAATACGGCTCCCAAGCAGGGAACAGAATGTTATGTAGCTTAGCAAGGTACGTAGTGCTAACACTAACGTTTCTGTGTAAACAAGCCGGCGTTCTGTCGAAACATGCTCTAAAGCTTCGGTGATCTTCAGCCACAGTGGTTCTTCTTTACCTCTCTCACCAAGGCTCTTCTCCCCCGATTGCTCAGTTTGGCCGGACAGCCAGATCTAGGAAGTATATACACACACACACACACATGTATGTACATACATACATACATACATACATATATAGGTACATACATATATACATACGTACATATATATATAAATGTGTATATATATATATATATATATATATATGAAGAGAAGCCATTTTTGCCATTCTCAGGAATCATAATCGATCCTACAATATCTCTTCTTCTGGGTGACTTTGTAATTGGGGGAACTCTGCCTTGCATTGTTGCATCGCTTCACTACAAGGTCTTCTCCCACTGCTTAATTAGAGAGGAAGGTCGTTAGAGGACTCCACAGCAGACCACTGCAGCAAGCAGATGGTAGCTGTGTGTGTTTGTCTCATTTGATGCCACCTGTGTCTTTCAGTTCTCCATCACCCTTTCTTCTTCCCAACAATCCACTGTTTTGAACAATACCGGGGGTTTGTGGTCTTCCTCTGCCATCCCTCGACTCACTCATATCTGTCGTGAGCTAATAGTGTGTCATTTATCACCCCCTGTGGATGGATTTAAAAAACGAGGACCTCCCCATCAATAAACTTCTCTTGGCCTGTCAAAATAAGATTTAGTCGAAGATTGAATGTACCTGCGTGTTGTGTTGTATTTATTTAGAAGACTCATACTGTATTTATGACTCCCAGGGGATACTAGCTTTTTAAAAGGACTAAGGTTGCCATCTAAAGGCTTCTTTATACTTGACGTCACTGTGGCTATCCCGCACGCAGTTTGCCTTTATACTCGAGCGCAACCCATCCATGCACTTTTGAATATGTGCTGCAGTTCCCCTCCAAGTCGGGGGTGTTGCTACGGCTGGTATTGGCTTGGACACCACAGGGTGGAATTTCCTCTGCATTTTTTTGGCCATTTCCGGTAGCCGTTTTGACTTTCCTTTCCGTAACAAGGAACAAAGCAACAATAATGGCGACCGTGAAACAGTGTCTGCTAGAACAAATGGACCTAGATGACCAGATGATGCGTTTAATTATGGTGCAAAATCGATCAAGAAGGCGTCGGTGGTATGTGGAACCAAGGGGAAGACTGAGTAAGTCATCACAGCATGTGACTAAAACAGACCAATCACGAGAGATGATCTCTGTGGCATTCTGTGCGCAGCAACAATTTTTGCCGTGTGCGCGTCAAGTGACGCAGAGGGGCCGCGTGGGCCAATCCGTCGGTCACGTGATGCAATGCGGGCGTTGTCAGCCGCGCGAGCGCAGGAGTATAAAGAGGCCTTAAGGGGGTGCTTATAGCAGACCATTTTATCTGAAAACATAAACATTTGAAAAGTGTATGTTTTTGAAAACACATTGTTAATGTGTCCATGTGAACCTTGTATATATGTGTTTGGTGGGAACACAGTGCTTTAAAGTATACATTTACTGCATTGGTACTGTGTCCAGCGGTATTTTCCAGTGGACAAATGGTTAGTGCGCATGTGTGCAGTGTTTCTTTACACAGTGACAAAGCATACTACTGGTTTGTTTTCAGTTGCTTTTTTGTCATATACAGTACATGTGAACAAGGATCATTTTTGACAAAGCTGATGTGTGCAGGTCATTTGCTGTGGAAAAAATATTGGTCCCCTTCTCAAAATCTTATATTTTTGCATAGTTTCTCCACTTTAATGGTTAAGATCATCAAACAAATGTAAATGTCAGACAACTATAACCTAAGTGAGCTTAAAATGCAGTTTTTAAATGCTGATTTCATTTATTAAGGAAAAAAAACGATTCAAAGTTAGCTGGCCCTGTATGGAAAAAGTAATTAATTAATTAGCATTTTATGCTGATCGGCTAATCGGCATTAATCTCATAATTCACCGATCCAAAAGACATTTACTCCAGGTTGCCATCGTGCACGGTATATTTGAATCCAAAAGCTAGTTTATTTTTAGCCTTGTCGCCTGCCTTTTGACGTAGTACTGTAAATATCTGATGGCCAATAAAGTTATTATAAAAACAAACAAAAAAACATGTTGGCGGTGTGGGACAGACAACACATCTGAGACAGACAACACTTAATGCCTGGATCAGACAATAAGACAAATTTGCTCTTTCACGATTGCACTATGTCAGACTACCGCAATAAAATCTTCCGATACCACTGCATCCCGTTTTTTACGATCATTGGGCTTTATCTTGTCAAATGCAACCGGATACACTCGTTACCGTGGCGACGACAACAAGAGTGGATCGCGCCGACTGTATTATAAGGACAAAATGGAGAAAAACGTGTGTTGGTGGTCATCGGTGCTCAGGACAGGAGAGGACGTTCGTTTAAGACTTGCTTGAGGTATGTTCACGTATTTGTAATACGATACGGCTCGCAGGCAGGCAATGAAACGTTATGTAGCCTAGCAAGCTAGTGCTAGCACTAATGGTTGTACGTAAACATGCCGCCGTGCTGTCGACTCATGCGCTAAAGTTTCGGTGTGGGTGAAGTAATTTAATTACAATAAAGTAATTTAATTACAGTCAATTAGCACCCGTTATTTCTGTCATGTTGTAATGTTGGTTTGACCTGACTGATTAGAATACACGATCTGACGAGAGAAGTGATTTCACACCTTTATGGACCCAAGGAACATCTTTTACAATTGAAAAATTTCACGGCACACCCACAAACAAAAATGTCACAAAAAGTGGATACATTAATTACTATACGTACTTCCTGCCATCTAATAGAAGACCATTCATTTATTCTGTCTGTCACTATGCCTCACTGGCATAAATTGATGAACAAAGTTACATTATTTATTGTAAATATAATTTTTCTGAGCAATTAAGTACACAAGTATATACAGTAAATGAACAGGTCATTTAAATAGACACATTGCTCCATGTTGTGATCGGATCGGTGATCGGTTTTCGGTTTTTTAAACTCTGTGCTCGGCCCCAAAAATCCTGATCATGTAAAGCCTATTTAAATACACCATTCTAAGTTCATTTGGGTTATACATATTTGTCTGATATTTACATTTGTTTGATGATCTTAAGCACTTAAGTGGGGAAACTGCAAAAATATAGGAATTTGATAAGCGTGTCAATACTTTTTCACAGCACTGTATGTGAGAATGCGACAACCCTGATTATTTTGTAAACACAATACTTTTCACTTATCTTGCGTAGTTAAAGTTGTATCCACCAAGTACGACAGTTTGGTTTAGTTGAAATATGGTATGCATTTTTGTGTGGGTCCAGCCACAGTGATGTGGTTCCAGTGGTGCAATGATGGGCCCACTGTAGTCCATCAATTGGTTCACAGAGAATCATCACTTCTGTAGAGTGTGGGGGGGAAAAAACCCACAGAGGCTGTCTTTATACTGAATGGTTCATGTGACACAATACCGACATATTTATTTCCTGCTCTCAAGTGTTTCGGATATGCGCCATTCTGGTGTAAAGAGAAAAATAAAGTGTGGCATTTGATATCCTCCGATTGGAATTTAACCTCTTCCAAATGTGGATAAAAATCTGATTCATATTGGATATCTGCCAATTTTCAACAACAGCGTAAAAAAAGAGATGGGATATACCATGTGAATTCCAGCTTGACGTCATCCAAATACACAGGTTGGTGACGTATACATACCGACGACTGCATAAACACATTGAAAAATACCAGCTGTAAAGATAAAAAGCAAAAGCATAGACCGTTAAATGTATTCTGAATGTTATTGTTAATTGTTATGTAAATATGGTTGGTCGGGGGGGGGGGGGGAGTCTGTTAACGAAATGCTATGTAAAGTTTAATATACACTGTATTGCCAAAAGTATTCGGTCACCTTCATTGACTCTGATATGAATTTAATTGATATCCCATTCCTAATCCATAGCGTTTAATATGATGTCGATTTCCCCCCTCTGCAGTTATAACAGTTTATACTCTTCTGGGAAGTTTTTCCACATTGATGTTGGAAGAGGAAGGGGCCATCTCCAAACTGTTCCCACAAAGTTGAAAATGTACAAAATATTAGCCCCTGAGCTCCAGTAAAAGAAACTCTGAATGCTTCAGCAGAGATTTTGGACAGTCCAACAGTTTGGGGATTACCCCTTCCTGTTCTAACATGTCTGTGCATCAGTGCACAAAGCAAGCTTCATAAAGACATGGATGAGAGAATTTGGTATGGATGAACTTCACTGGCCTGCACAGAGTCCTGCCCTCAACCTGATAGAACACCTGTGCGTTGATTTTGAGTGGACAGTGAGCCAGGCCTTCTCGTCCAACATCAGTGTGTGTGCTCACAAATAGGCTACTGGAAGAAGGGGCAAAAATTCCCATAAATTTACTCCTAAACCTTGTTGAAAGCCTTCCCACAAGAGTTGAAGCTGTTATAGCTGCAAAGGGTGCATCGATGTCATATTAAACCATATGGATTAAGAATGGGATATCACTTAAAATCAATGTGAGTCAAGGCAGGTGAGTGAATACTTTTGGCAATATAGTACAGGAAGTCCTAGAGTTACGACACACTCGACCTACGACGTTCCGACTTTACAACGCCCGTGCCTTGTCCGCCATTTTGTCCCCAGCACCATAGTGTTTCTGCTTAGCTAGGGCATAGTCTGTGTCTGTGTTTGTGCGGTGGGAGTATCTTTGCCTTTTTCGCCCTCCTTTTTTCACACTCTCAGCAGTAATGGTAAGTACAGCATCTTATTTTTTTATTTTAATATATTTTAGTTTCTTTATATGAAGTGTTAACCTTTCCTGCTACGGTCACTTGACCGTGGTCGGGAGACGCAGGGGTTAACTCCCTTCTCTCGTTGCACAGCTGAGCTGGGTGGCGGCAACAATAAAGGCACGAAGTACTGATTTGCTGCTTTAATGGCTTTATTAGCTCCTCTGCACATTCAACATCAACGGGTCCTCCGCTAATCGCTACTCTTCCCCGGTCGCCGTCACTCCACTTGCCACTGTACACACTCGCACCGGCGCGCACTCCTTCCTCCTTCGCAGTCCCGCTGGGTAACTCCTGCGCAGTCCCGTCTCACTCACACATCGACGAACACGCCCACACACACTGAGCTTTCTGTCACAATCACGTGGGACAATACCCGTAACAGAAGTATTTCGCCATAAATTTCGACTTTAACGGTGAAATTCGACTTACGCGGAAAATCGTTTTACGTCGCCAGCGTAGGAATGGAACTCATTCATAAATCGAGGACTTCCTGTATATGTATTTATTTATTACTGTTTACTTACGTGTTACACGCTTGTAGGGCTCTAGACTAACTTTTTGCACTGGTTGTACTGGTGCGCCCAACTTTTTAACTTGTTTGCACCAGGCACCAGCATAGAAGTTAGCCGCACCAAAATCTTCGACCGCATTCCATTCAACACTGTAGTCTTACCGGGTCACTTTAAAAAACAAAAAGAGCTGCCTGTCTTTTTAGTGACTATTTACTGGTAAATCATTAACTAACAATATGGTCAACAAAATTCTTTATTTATAAGCACCACTCCACAATAATTAGTGCGCTCCAAATTGGTTGCACCCTAGAGCCCTCGCTTGTATAGTTAACATGCAATTTGGGCATGTGGGGCTGCAAATTGTTTCATGTCTTCTGTTAATCTAAACAGTCATTGGTAATAGTAATGTGTCAATTGGTACAAAAAGGAGAAATCTGCATTCAATTGGAATTAGGCATTTGGACCTACAGTGTAAATCCAGGAAAAGTGAACTAAACCACTTGGTTGAAACATGGTTTATAAAAAACACTTGTTCAAAGGAGTATGAAGAGACGCATGCTGACTGTATACTAGATATTGTATGTTGTTAAACCTGTTTATCTGGATTGCTAGTGGTCTGATGTCATACGCATATAGTTTCTGTCTTGACGCTGCACTGCCCAGCTTCAGTTTCAGTACACAAACGTGCTCAATTCTCGCCCTGCACCGTCTTTGATCTTCCATCACATCAAGTGTTCAGGCACTTGGAGGCTGCTTTCAAGGCCTTTTTTTATTCCGCTTTTATGAACTTTGGGGAAAAATAGCTGCACAAACAACAGATGTGCACTCTGTTCCCAGACCACCACTTATATTTTCTAAGAATGGTATGTTCTCAACCCCTTGACATTATTGAACAAGAGACATAGCCTGAAAGAACATTGTTTTTGTTTAATTAAAAAAACTCAACCCACCTTTATTCATATGCCCTATTGCAACTCACATTTTTATGTATTTAGTTGTTTTTAAATGTGTGTGATGTGTTCATAACTAAATAGCCCTTCATGCCAGGAAAGAGTGTGTTTATGCATTTGTGTGCCTGTGAACACTGCCAGCCACCATTACACCTCCTGCACATGTTCACTTGCTGTTGATGCAGGAAAGTCATCTGATCTTTTCCTAAATTCCCACACTACAGAGAAACAAAGAATCCATTTTGGCTGACTGAGGGTGAGGTCAGTCTTTTGACATGTTCCCAGGCTATGAGCTGAGGTAAATAAAAACTTTCATTAGTTGTGTTTACATCTGTGAATGATCAGTGCTTCAAAGTTTGCTTTAGGTACAGTATAAGGACAATTTTCAATCCTCCTTCTTTTCCTCTGCTAATAGTGATTATTCAACAGGAATGTTCCAGAAACAACTGCCTTACTTTAATTTAATATTCTGATTTTAATGTGCCATTTTAAAAAATATGTTCGCGTTTTGTGATGACAAGTGGTTAAATGTTTGCTTTCATCTTGATGTAAAAACAAACATACTTCCCAGCAAGTTTAATACATTCTGATATGTTGTAAGGTAAAATGTGTACAGTATGAACAATTTAGTTTCTACAATATTGTATTTCCCCCTCTTGTCCCACCTTTCTGCCATGACCATCTTATGCTAGTTTTTCAAGTCTTGAACAGGGTTGAAAATTTTAGCAAGAATTAAGCAGGCATTATCAGCAGTTCTGCCTTTTTTGGTGCCATTATTTGGTTGCAACCCCAATTGCCCGTAAAACCTGTTACTTTTCCTGCGGGGAGGATCTTTGCTCTCTAGTCCACACCTCAGTTGGATTCCACAGCCCTTAGCTTGAAGTGGGCTGCCAGCAAATAAACTTGTATAGTCCAGGCTGCGAGCAATGGAGGTTCACTTGAATCCAAATGTGAGCAATGATTTGTCACTCTTCTGATGGCTTTTACTTTTTGTGGTCATCAAATTAATGTGCCTCGGCAATTTAAGAATTCAGTTTTGTATTGCTAGAGGTAGGTAAGTGTTGAATCGTTGTGCATGTGTGGAGGACAGAGGCTGGTCAGTGGACTGGGTGGCTGTGAGCAAAAACAATTGGTTCCTTAGTTTTTCTGGAGTCACTAGACCAGTGGAAGGGGATGAATGTGGAAACAGGGACAGAAGATTTGGTGAGAGGCTTTGGCAGGCGTGTCTGTGTGATTTGTCTGTCAATTCTAATTCAGGTACTGAAAATCTACAGTGGCAAAAAGGAACATCCGCTCTTGAGATCTGCCCCCCTTTTTCGTTGCCACCTATTGAGTTATCTTTCTTTCATCATTCTTTTCAGTGTTATTGCATTGTCTTCCTTACTATCAGTTTATTATTGCAGCATTGTGTTCAATAGAGCTGTTTAAAACCGAGAGGTGGTGTTGCAACATGATACAGTAATTGATCCCACTGCTTTGTTTTTTAGAGAAGTGGTCACTAAGAGTGAAGTGATATACACTAATATTTTCATTGAAGACTGATTGTGATCACCGTGGGGTCATTTTGTGGCTATTTGGTCAGGGTTTGGTCAGCTTTGTGGGAAAGTTCAGTGTATGTGTGAAAATGACTAAGTGGAATAGTTCAAATTTAGTATAGTATAGTTAATGATTTACCAGTAAATAGTCACTAAAAAGACAGGCAGCTCTTTTTGTTTTTTAAAGTGACCCGGTAAGACTACAGTGTTGAATGGAGTAGTTCCTTATATTTTTCACTCTTTGTTATATTGAAGCCATTTGCTAAATTAATGTATTTCTTTCCCTCATTAATGTACACACAGCACTCCATATTGACAGAAAAAAACAGAATTGTTGAATTTTTGGCAGATTTATTAAAAAAGGAACTGAAATATCACACAGCCTTAAGTATTCAGACCCTTTGCTCAGTATTTAGTAGAAGCACCCTTTTGAGCTAATACAGCCAAAAGTCTTTTTGGGAATGATGCAACAAGTTTTTCACACCTGGATTTGGGGATCCTCTGCCATTCCTCCATGCAGATCCTCTTCAGTTCTGTCAGGTTGGATGGTTGGTGGACAGCCATTTTTAGGTCACTCCAGAGATGCTCAATTGGGTTTAAGTCAGGGCTCTGGCTGGGCCATTCAAAAACAGTCATGTTGTTGTTATGAAGCCACTCCTTCTTTATTTTAGCTGTGTGCTTAGGGTCATTGTCGTGTTGGAAGGCTATACTTGGCCGCATTAATCTTTCCTTCGATTGCAACCAATCGTCCTGTCCCTATAGCTGAAAAACACCCCCACAGCATCATGCTGCTACGACCATGCTTCACTGTTGGGACTGTATTGAACAGGTGATGAGCAGTGCCTGGTTTTCTCCACACATACCGCTTAGCATTAAAGCCAAAAAGTTCTATCTTGGTCTCATCAGACCAGATAATCTTATTTCTCACCATCTTGGAGTCCTTCAGGTGTTTTTTATTTATTTATTTTTTTAAATAATTTTTTTTTTTTAAGCAAACTCCATGCGTGCTTTCATGTGTCTTGCACTGAGGAAAGGCTTCCGTCGGGCCACTCTGCCATAAAGCCCCGACTGGTGGAGGGCTGCAGTGATGGTTGACTTTCTAGAACTTTCTCCCATCTCCCGGCTGCATATCTGGAGCTCAGCCACAGTGATCTTTGGGTTCTTCTTTACCTCTCTCACCAAGGCTCTTCTCCCCCGATTGCTCAGTTTGGCCGGACGGCCAGCTCTAGGAAGGGTTCTGGTCGTCCCAAACGTCGTCCATTTAAGGATTATGGAGGTCACTGTGCTTTTTGGAACCTTAAGGGCAGCAGAATATTTTTTGTAACCTTGGCCAGATCTTTGCCTTGCCACAATTCTGTCACTGAGCTCTTCAGCCAGTTCCTTCGACCGCATGAATTCTCATTTGCTCTGACATGCACTGTGAGCTGCAAGGTCTTATATAGACAGGTGTGTGGCTTTCCTAATCAAGTCTAATCAGTATAATCAAACACAGCTGGACTCCAATGAAGGTGTAGAACCATCTTAAGAATGATCAGAAGAAATGGACAGCGGAAAGTTAACGCACAACTTTCTCAACCTGGGGCTGTGTCACCATAAATAAATCTGCCAAAACCGTCCCTGTTCTCCCCCCTAAACAAGATTAGAAGAGCTGAAAACAGAACTAGCCTAATTATTGATCAGAGAGAGCAGAGGCTAAACATCACTGGCCAGTAGCCATGTTAAAAGACTAGTTAAAGGGCTTTCATTAGGATAACAAAGGGCTGATTGTCTGCAAGGCAAGACTCTCCAGCCAGAGTCATGCAGACAAAAGTGGATCTCTGCAGTGCACTATTTTTTCTGGAATGTGAGGGATTTGAGTGGAGACTAATGAGCAATGGCCAGCTGATGCGGAGAACTATGCTGAGTAGCAGTTTAAACATACATCACTGAAGACTATACGTTTGTGTTTTTGGATTTGTTCAGCTTACCTATGTTGTTAAAAGTGAGGAAGCAAAAATTGCTTTTAGGAATTTGCAAAAATAACATTTAGAATACATTTATTACACAGATGTGATGCTTATATATGCTGAATTGTGTTTTGGACTTTTGTGTTGTCCGAATTCTTTCTCACTCTCTCTCTCTCTCTCTCTCTCTCACTCTCTCTCTCTCTCTCTCTCTGTCTCTCTCTCTATTTATTTAGTCTCATGTTGCTCAGGATTTATTCTTTATGACCCAGTTCAGTCTAGAAGTATTTGGATGTTTTTTGGACAATTTCAATTATTTCTCCTTTATACACCACCATAATGGATTCAAAACTAACCAATCAAGATGCAATTGACGTGTATTCATTCAGCTTTAATGTACAACCCCAATTCCAATGACGTTGGGACGTTGTGTTAAACATAAATAAAACAGAATACAATGATTTGCAAATCACGTTTTCAATGGGAGACAGGTCTGGACTGCAGGCAGGCCAGTCTAGTACCCACACTCTTTTACTATGAAGCCACGCTGTTGTAACACGTGCAGGATGTGGTTTGGCATTGTCTTGCTGAAATAAACAGGGGTGTCCATGAAAAAGACGTTGCTTGGATGGCAGCATATGTTTCTCCAAAACCTGCATGTACCTTTCAGCATTAATGGTGCCTTAACAGATGTGTAAGTTACCCATGCCATTGGCACTAACACAGGCCCATACCTTAACAGTTGCTGGCTTTTGAACTTTGTGTCCATAACAGTCCGAATGGTTCTTTTCCTCTTTGCCCCGGAGGACACGACGTCCACAATTTCCAAAAACAATTTGAAATGTGGACTCGTCGGACCACAGAACACTTTTCCACTTTGCATCACTTCATCTTAGATGAGCTCAGGCCCAGAGAAGCCAGCGGCGTTTCTGGGTGTTGTTGATAAATGGCTTTTGCTTTGCATAGTAGAGTTTTAAGTTGCACTTACGGATATAGCTAGCGCCGAACTGTATTTACTGACATTGGTTTTCTGAAGTGTTCCTGAGCCCATGTGGTGATATCCTTTACAAATTGATGTTGGTTTTTGATGCAGTGATGCAGTGACATGATGCAGTGACATGCAGTGATTTCTCCAGATTCTCTGAACCTTTTGATGATGATATGGACCGTAGATGATGAAATCCCTAAATTCCCTGCAATTATACGTTGAGGAACATTGTCTTGAAACTGTTCGACTATTTTCTCACGCACTTGTTCACAAAGAGGCGAACCTCGCCCCTTCTTTGCTTGTGAATGACTGAGCAATTCAGGGAAGCTCCTTTTATACCCAATCATGGCACCCACCTGTTCCCAATTAGCCTGTTCACCTGTGGGATGTTCCAAACAGGTGTTTGATGAGTTTACACTTAGGTGGGTTTAACAAGCTCAGCGTGTGTGTTGTTTTCATAGATTTTTGATGGAATTTTACATATAGCTGCAGGAGTCCAAGATTAAAATTAGAGTAGTTACTGGGTCATATTATTTCACCCCAGACCCGTAGATGGTGGTAATTCACATCCTAGAGTCAGTGAAAACTGCAACGACCGGCAAAATAATTTCATCCCAATTCTGTCTGACAGATTTGGTGAATCATTGCCATCATTTGCCACGAATGCAAGCGGTCTTTCACAGCAAAAAGTGAAAAACATTTCCTGGTCTGGTCAACTGTAATGAGCTGTTTCCTGGCCCTTCTGCCTCATCTCTCCAAGGTTTTCTTGGAAATTATTCTATTTTTTTGCATTATCATACAAACTAAATAATTCAGTAACGTACCAACATAAACTCAGACCCTTGCACTAAGGTTGTGGATGAGGTAATTTTCTAATGTCGTCGTCATCATTATCTAACTGATGTTTTCTTTGGCACAATATTGATTACATTCTTGTCCTTATTACATCCGTACTTATGTTATACATATGGGTCATCCGTCATCAATGCGTCAGTTTGTACACTGCTTTGCTATGACCACATCCACATTGAACATACACTTTATAAATATTATAGCCAACATTGTTCGCATTGTAAGAGTCTGCTGAAAGCATTTGAAAACAACAGTACAAAACATACAATTCCTTAGATAGTTGGAGTAGCAATTTGAAGAAAATTCCTGGAATGCAGTATCTGCAATATATTTGAGCAATTATTGGAAATGCTTCAAATGAAAATTTAAATCTTTTACAATTAAACACCTTTAAATTATTTAGGCCTATGGAAATCCTGCATTTTCCATAAAATTGATTAGGTTGCTATGACAAAAAAGGAGCATTATCATTGCTAATAGTATGAATATCAATAAAATCTCAGAAATGTATCCTCTTCATCTTCCCTTGGGTAGCTGGAATGTGCTGGTCAGTGAGGGGTTAATTTGGCTGTTTAGTCTGCCAGTTGTTTGGAGAACAGATTCGAGTTCAGCAGCCTTGTGCTCGCTGCAGGGTGGAGTAAGAATGGGGAAGGGTGGGGGTAATATGGGAGGTGGGGGTGCAGCTAGCTAATTGTTGTAATGTGGTCTAACGTGCACGACTTTACTGTTTACATCTCTGTCATTCCGCATCAACTTGCCTTTGAGTGCTTCTCTCATCAGTCGTCTGGAATGCACACTTCATCATGCACGCATGCACAAATGAGCGCTGCAAAGGGACGTCACCCAAACAGATCTGCACCTTTTTTGTGCTACTCCAACCCTTAATCAAAAACCTTATTCACTCCTTCAGTGTTTGTATTCCTACATTTATGTCATCAGGCAGTTTTCCCCTTGGTATTCACTGCATTCTTACACTTGTGCTCCCTGTGATTTCAGCTTGGGGGGGGGGGGGGTGTAAAAAGAGGCCCATGCTTGTGGTTCTGTATGCTTCACTAAAACATCGCAAGATTGAGGGGAGGAATAACTTTCTAAGGTTATACTGTAAGTAAATATGCTCTGTGCATGAGGTAGTCTAGCAGTGCAGTCATGCTCCTCAGAATGTTTGTCATTCTTTTGACCCATGATGGAATGGAATATGCATTCTGTTTGAGATGTTTTATGATTGATAGAGTTGGATGATTGTAGTAAGACTATATATATATATATATATATATATATATATATATATATATATATATATATATATATATATATATAAACACACACACACACTCACGGTGGGTTCTGAGGACCCGGGTTCAATCCCCGGCCCCACCACACGTGCCTCCGTGGGTTTTCTCCGGGCACTCCGGTTTCCTCCCACATCCCAAAAACATGCATTAATTGGAGACTCTAAATTGCCCGGAGGCATGACTGTGAGTGCAAATGGTTGTTTGTTTCTATGTGCCCTGCGATTGGCTGGCAACCAGTTCAGGGTGTACCCCGCCTCCTGCCCGATGACAGCTGGGATAGGCTCCAGCACGCCCGCGACCCTAGTGAGGAGAAGCAGCTCAGAAAATGGATGGATGGATGGATATATATATATTTGGTAACCACATTTAATTGTATGAGGCAATATTTCAGTCATCTAAATTTTATCACAAGTGTGTTTTAAGTGTTCATGTTTGCAAACATATACTGAAGGTATATGGTAGGTATTCTGTATTTGAAAGGCATATTACAATAATGATGATAGGTAATTATTTTTAAGGTTGTTCTTAATTTCTTGGATCACTACTTTGTTTTTATAAATTAGAAAATTGAAAAATATTACATATTTAGATGGTATCAAATCTCAAATCCAGTGTTTTCTCTAACATAAAGAAATTGTATCCATAGGATTAGGTAAACGGTTAATTAAAATAAGGTAAACCATGATGACTTTTTCAAACCAAAACCCCAAAGTTAAAAGTTAAGCTATTTATTAGTACAGTTGAACCTCAGTTTATGAACGACTCGGTTTACGAACCATTCGGTTTATGAACAATTTTTCAAAAGGAAAATTAACCCGGGTTTCACGCTATTTTCGGTTTATGAACAGTCTTGCATGGCCGTGGAAGGCTCAGAGCGTTGTGCTTTTACTCGCACTGCGTAAACATAATTGGCTTCGTGCTTTGGGCATCTTTGTTTTTCTTAAATTGGCCTCCACATCCCACAATGCAATGCAAAAGCTGGGCTGCATTGTGGAAGATGGTTGCCATTTAGGGCCAGCAGCAACCACAGCTAGCGTAAATCTCTGTACTAGAAAAAGCAAAGACACTGCACAGTGATCTGCGAGCAAAGCCATTGTTGTTTCTTCATCATAAATTGTGTTTTCACCTATTTATATATGGCACATTATTTTTAACCAAACAAAATAAGGTAAATGCTGTTCTGTGGGAACAGGAATAGGAAACATTACCTTGGTTTGTGAATGTTTCTGTTTGAGAACAGGATCACGGAACAAATTAATTTTGTTACTCGAGGTTTCACTGTATTAGTAATGACGGAGTAGACAAGTGCTAAACGTCATCTCGCCCCCTCCTCACTTAAACAACCATCATCTTGAAAATATAAAAAAGGTCCTCTAGTGGATTGGGGGGTGTTAGGCACACATCACTGAACTCAAGCGGCAAATACTGATTGGAAGTCATTTGCATATAAATTGACACTGAATTTAGTTTTAAAGGTGCCATGCTGATTTGGACAGCAATCTGTCCGCGTTTATTATCCCGTTGACCTAACTTTTAAATACTGTAATAGTTATTTTCCACTCTCATCTAAAATCAGTTTATTTGGGAAGGGTACAATAGGTTGGTATGAAATTTTGGAAACACAAACTCCCCTCTCACCCCTGTTCCACCCACTCCCCCTTTTCCTGACATCCACCCTTTCCTCCCCTCCTCTGTGACTCATATCCTCCCAGCATTCTTTCACCTCTTTCCTCCCCTTGTCCCTTAATATTCAAATATTCCCTCGAGCTTTCTCGTCCTTAATATGTATTGCATTTTGTTGTTCCTCTCATGACAGTATTACACCACAAATCGACAAATTGACTAAATTTCAGAGCCCTTAGCCCTCGACCCAGGATTGGGATTATTTTGTGGGGGAGATATGGGTAAATGCAATTTTTGTATGCGTGTTTGTTTATATATTTTGGGTGTGAATTTATGCGCGCACGGCACGAGAGGCTGACACGGAAGTTGTTGACTCCCGCTCCCTCCCCCTCCCACAGAGCTTGATCCCACTCTCTCCCAATACTGAGTGATTTATAAATAAAAATAAACAATCCCGCTCACTCCCACTTCCACAGAGATTGATCCCAATCCCGAGTGAGCAATGTTTAGCTCGAGGCTCAGGGGAAATGTTCAAATATTGATTTGATTAAAGTTAAAACAAAATATAACTGCATTGTTTTTCACTCCCGTCATAGTTTCCACTCCCGCCAACTCCTGTCTCATGGTTTCCACTCCCGCCAATTCCCGGTGACATTATCACAATTCCCGCTCCCTCCCACTTCCGATGACCTTCGCTCCCACTCCTGTCCAATCACATGATTGATAGTGAAGTTCACTCCCATCCCACGGGACCAGGTGGGGTTCCTGAAAAATGTCAGCCTCTAACACACGCACAGTATATAATGGTCATATTGTGCCATATTTTATCCCTCACATTTCCTCACTTCTGTGTTACTGTACATCATTTAGCATTGCTTCCAGACAGCTATACAATTTCCAACTGTGGCTGCATGTTTGTATCGAGGGCTTTCATGTGGTGTCTGTGTTCGTGAGGCCTGATGTTTATCTTCCTCTTTTATAAGCTGAGAGTGTGGCTTTGTTACACCTGTCTTTGTACAACATCAGCTTCCAAGGTAAACAAGCCTGTAAGCCAAAGCAACCTCTCCATGTAGTTGGTCTTTGGCTTGAATGTTGGTTAAGCTAATGCTAAGGCTTCTGACTGGGCCCAGGACTTTGCTAGTGTACTAACATTTAACACCAGCCCTCACTTAAGAATTAAAACAAGACTGTTTCCAACGTGACCCACATTTTCATCTGTGACATTTTCAGTTTTGCCAGAGCCTGCTGCAATGGGATGTTATTAGTGTATGTAGTGTAGAACCTATTTCATGATTTTAATTTACAAACGACTTCTTTGGGTATACCAATTGCACTGTAATGACATTTTTGCCTTGCCATGAATATGACCAGTTATGATGGACACATTAGTCTACAAGTGTACCTAATTTTTTGGCATGTTAGTGTTGTTTGTATGCACCTAGTCATAAATCAGGACATGGTCTGAACAATTTGGGAAAAATACTCAATGTGCTTAATTAATGTAATTTATTATTTTTTTTTTAAACCTGTCCTGTTCAGCTGCATGGTCATGCACAGTGGTTGATCTGTATGCCAGAAAAGGACAGGAGAGGATGTGGAAAATGAGCAAGGCAGTGCTCCTGATGAGTGATGCGGTGGGGTTAATTTTTATAGTGTCTAAACACCTGTAAGATCCTGTCAGCTGATTGATATCTTAATGTAACCTGTGTTATTATTATTGATCACAGCACAAGCATTTAAAGCCTATTGCATGTCTATGAAACTTATGAGTGAATGAACACCATATCACATGCGTTAGTCAACTGGTCTACGGAGTTGCTGAGCCGGCACATTGAGGTAGGGGGGGCCAAGCCAGCGAGTCTATCCTGCGGGGGACCCAGCCAGGGGGACGCCGCCCACTCCCCAGGACCAAGGGCGGTCCCCAGTCCCACCGAAGCTCCACGACCACTCCCAAAGGGAGGGACATGGGTGCTAGACCACCACCCCCACGCCCAGTTGGTTTACATATATTATGATTTTAGCATATGAGTTTTCGGGGTAAGTTTATCTTCAGCATCATTCACTAAATGGAAAAAAAATATCATTCTATAGTATGACCAGCACGACTTTGGATACAGCCCACAAATAGCTCTTTCCTATATGCCAGGCCTAAATGTTGTGATGAATCCATCCATCCATTTGCTGAGCCGCTTCTCCTCACTAGGGTCGGGGGCGTGCTGTAGCATATCTCAGCTATCATCGGGCAGGAGGCGGGGTACACCCTAACTGGTTGCCAGCCAATCGCAGGGCACATACAAACAAACAACCATTCACACTCACATTCACACCTATGGGGAATTTAGAGTTGTCAATTAACCTACCATGCATGTTTTTGGGATGTGGGCAGAAACCGGAGTGCCCGGAGAAAACCCACGCAGGCACTGGGAGAACATGTAAACTCCACACAGGCGGGGCCGGGGATTGAACCCCGGTCCTCAGAACTGAGAGGCTGACGCTCTAACCAGTCGCTCACTGTGCCACTGTGATGAATTCATATCATTAATAAATCTTTGTTTTAATATTGCATCGTAAAAAGAAAAACCTTCCATCACAGTACAATATGGACTGATTGTTTTAACGTCATGCCTTGTTGAGTATGAAAGGGATTGAAATGATAAACTATATTAAATGTTGAATAATGTTATCAATTACAGTAAAAGTGTTGACATGATTCTCTTATATAATAATCATTAAGAAGGAACTTAAGAACTTTATCTCGCTCAGGAAATTGGAGAATTTTCTCAAATTCAAACTTTTTAGATAAACGTGGATATTCTAAATTTTTGGCGGTAAATATTTGTGGGCTAACGCAAAGCTGTCAGATAAGCGTAACACATTTCAAAAGTAGGCAAAAGTGGTCTAAATTCTAGGGGTGTAACGATTCGTTTGCGCAACGATTCCGATTCTTATCACGATTCATGTTTGCCGATTTGATTCAAGGACGATATTTGTTCATTTTAGAACGATACGAAGCAATTCAGTGGCTGGAAATCGATTCAATAACTTTTTAGCCAAACATTCGTACAGTGTGACTGTGACGCTGAGTAATACCGGTGATATAAAAAACACGCACTGGTGGTCAGAGACAGTCAAGTCAACAATATGAGTGAGTAATGATGAAGTTTAGCATGTGTCCCATATTGTGAGTTGGCTGCATGATGTGTTGGGTAAAATAAAAAATATTAAGAACATTTAAAAATTCCTTTGGAACTGAGTCTAAAATGTTATCCACATGGAGATTAAAATCGCCAACTAAGATAATCTTATCATACTTATGAACGATAGGTAAAAATTCAGAAAATTCCATAATAAAACCAGTGCATTGTTTGGGAGGTCTGTACACTGTGACGTACAAAATAGGGGGACTTAAAAACAGTAGCATGATGTTCAAAAATGGAATATTGGTAAAGTAAAATCGGTTCGGTGCCTAATGCATTTATTGATTCTGTGCCGCCTCCCCTCTTGCCATCCCACACCGAAAAAAAACAAGCTAAAATTTGGTGGCGAGGCCTCGATAAGAACAGTAGGTGCTTCTGTGCCCAGTCAGGTTTCAGTTCAGAGCAAACAAGGAAGTTCGTGGTCTAAAATTAGCTCAGTAACAATAAAAGACTTACTGTATTTAAAAGAGAACATACATTTAAAAGTGCCATATTGAGTATTATAGTTGATTTCCTGTCTTTTTCAGAGTATTGGGTTTGTGATATTGTGGTAAAGTCCGGAGGTTGTTTTGGTTGGGAATGATTCTTTTGTTGTTTCTGCTGCACCCTATTGGTAGTGATAACTGGTATGTGCATGAGCGCATGTGTGAGCGGGGTAACTGTAGTGTGGGTAACGGCCCTGTGGGGGGATGGAGTGAGACGATTATTGTGGTGGGTAGGCGTAGAGGAACAGTAATGTGCTGAGTGTATAGTACGTATAGTGTATAGTACGTATAGTAACAGGCAGATCAATTAAACAATTTTCCATTAGATGGCAACAGATAAAATAAACCTGTATATGCAACTGTTGCCATGCATCTAACAGAATAAGTCATGGCTTCCATCTTTGTGTTCAACTAAACAGGTCTCCACATTTCACACCTAGTAAGTCAGTTTCTGAGTAAATTG